>NC_071102.1:35137500-35330000 GCF_024256425.1 Clarias gariepinus
GCGACGCTTTGAAGAGCTACTGCTGTTTGACCTCACGCTGCACAGCAGGATGCCGCAGGGGAAGTGTGTGTGTGTGTGTGTGTGTGTGTGTGTGTGTGGTGAGGGGCATGCACAATACAGCTCGGGGGAGTAAACTGGGACATGGTGTCCCTCAACCAGGTGCCCGCTGCTGCTTTGCTGCTTAGCAACCCAGGACATCCAGAAGCAGCAACCATGGGGCGCTAAAAAAAAAACCTTTTGGATAACAAGACTTAAAGATGGGGAGAATTTTTTTTATCTGTGATGCTTAAATAACTAATTATGTAAAACATTAAACTTTCTCCATTTGTACATACACAAGTGAATAAACATTACACAGACTATAAATATACACGAGTATGCAAATTCCCAAGACACACCCCCAAACTATTTCTACAATCCTACTGCTTTCAAGGGCTCTTAGGATAAACTTCTTTTTGGTCCGCCATGTACATGTGTGTGTCTCAGAGGGACTGCAAAATGTTATGTACCTGTGTTGTATTTTGGAAGACAGCAGGTATGGAAGAAGCATGCGCGCACATGCACACACACGCGGGAAAGTGTGTGCGTGTCCTCCACTAGTCCCCTGGGTCAGTAAAGTCTGCAGTATAAATATGCAGCATAAAAACGCAAAGACAGACACACACACACACACACGAGGGAAAGAGTGTGTAAGTGTGTCCTCCACTAGTCCCCTGAGACTGCAGTGCATGTACAGAGCACTGTCCTGCATTGCACTGCAGCACTCACTCACTCATACTGCTTTATCCTGCATTCAGGGTCGCGGGGATCTGGAGCCCATCCCGGAGGCTTACACCCTGGACAGGGTGCCAATCCATCGTAGGGCACACACACATTCACACACTACAAGCAATTTGGGAACGCCAATTAGCCTAACCTGCATATCTTTGGACTGTGGGAGGAAACCGGAGTACCTGGAGGTGCAAGGCAACAGTGCTAACCACTACACCACCGTGCCGCCTGCACGCAATAAATGATTCTTGCTTTAATCTTAAGCACAAACAGATTTTCTTTTGATTTTATCGCTAAGGTTTTCACTTCGGGTTACACAAACTGACCCGGACATCATGCACAGCGTCCTGATTAATAAACACCACCCGCTTTATCGCTCTTCTGTTTCAGCCGATCCCCTCATTTAGAAATAGAAAATACAGATAAAATATTATAAAAATAGTATAAAAAACTTTATTCAGAGAGTGCCTAATTTTATATTACCGCAATAAACCTACAACCTATAAGTGTATTAAACTTGTATCTTAATAAACCTTGACATCTCTCAGAAATTATTTTGCCTTAAAAGAAAACTCCTACCTCATCAAATTTTTCCAGAGGACATCCCATAATAAATTTAATAAACATATTGTTTGGTTTCAGACTTGGCGGTTTCCATAAGTCAAAACTGACATCAAATATTCCATCAATAAAAAAATATTTAAAAAATCACATGCTTGGAAAAAAACAAGTTTAAAGAAAATGTTAATTAAAACCAAACTAAAATGAGAAATGCTAGTTAGCTAGCTAAGAAAGATTTAGACATATAGCTATTAAACTGCTAGAAAAACCTTTTTATTAGTAGCAATTATTTTACTACAATTCTTCACTACCAACTAGGCAGCTAGCTATTTCTTTTATTATATTTCTTCCTTACCAGCTAAAACTATTCATTTTACTACACTAATTCTTTACTAGCTAACTATTTCTTTCAGTATGTTTCTTCATTACTAGCAAGCTAGCAATTTCTTTTACCACAATTCCTTTTTACTAGCAAGCTAACTGGCAAGCCTGACTAACAGAGGACTTGTGTTATTTTTTATTTCATATGTTTTATTATAAACAAGCACGAGATGATGAATAAAAAACCCTGCAGCTTTGTGTATGTTATCTCAATCTGCTCAGCTCGATGTCTTTCACACCTTCTGGTCACAGAAAATCTGAAAGTTACAACTCTAATTACATCAGATCCTTAACCTGAATTTCCTGCTCTTGTTCTCTTGTTCCTTCTTTCTCTCTCTCTCTTTCGACACATGGTAAATAGAGAGCTCAGGTGACGGGGACGATGTCTAGACAACAAGGAGGACGTGTGAACATCCCTGACCTCGTATGTCTCATAACTCTGCTTCCTGGTGAGGTTACGCGAATCCGAAATGGTCCAAAGTCTCTGCAAAGTGCAGTCAAGCTAATGCTGCTTTATTAGCACTACTTAACTAGCACATACGTTTAAAGAAATAACATTACTTTATTACTTCTTTCGGGATACAAATAAAAAAATTAGGAGCAAATTAAAATTAAAAAGCAGGAAACCGATTAAAAATTTAAATTATATAAAAATTAGCAAATTTACAATTTTCACTTTAGGAATTTTTCTTCTAACCAACCTCTTAATTCCATCCTGGATTGATTCATAAATGTTTCAGCACAAAAAAGAATCAATTTCGAATCTAGTTAAAACCCTGAGCTAGGTCACGGCCATCAGAGAGTGTCAGATGAGGGGGGGCAAAGATGGCTGTGAACTCTGGGTGGGTGGGGCATAACTCACTCACTTGTGAATCACAGTGATGCTAGCCAATCAGAAGCGTCACATTATGTATGTGAAAGTGGGCAAATAGCAAGTTTTTTCTGAGTGAATTAACAACTGATTCCGCAAAAGATTTTGTTTTGACCATTTTATAAATTATAAAAAAAAAGTCCTATATTTTTATCTAAAAATAATTTAAGAAATGTTCAGATTGCATCACTTACGTATATTTAAAAAATAGATGATCAATGTGTAAAAAACATAAATGAAACATTATTATTATTATTATTATTATTAATCGTCCTATGTTTGGGCATCTAAATATAGGAATTACATATAATTATAAATATTTCCCTTTATGTTTAAAAAATAAAATGAAAAAATTCTTTAATTTTGCTCACCAAATCACACAAATATCTTCTTTTTTAAAATAAAATAAAAACATTTAGATTGGAACTGTTAAATATTTTAGTTTTTTTTTTTTTTTTGGTGGAGGAAAACATCTTTTTTTAATTTATTTATATTTTTCTAGGATTTTTTCACCCAGATTAGTCGCGTCCAATTCCTCCCCACCACTAGGAGCTCCACATTAAGTCTACTACAATAACTCAGTCAGGAGGGCCAAAGACTATCAAGTGTTTTTCGTACTGCTTGCTTACGCAGCATAACACAGTCGGACGACAGCGCTATCTGCTCCTTCCGCTTGAGTGAGCTCACAGGCGCCCCTGATTGGCTGTAGAGCCGTAATTAATGTGGGAGCACTAAGTGCCTGCCATCCCACCCTGCTGAGGGAGCTCGGCCAATTTGCTCTCTCTTGGCCCTCAGCTGCGAGAGGTTACAGCACACCATCGAACCAGTGATTCCCGGATGATAGGGCCAGCACTTAGCTAAGCTAAGACGATCTTTAAAAGTCTAGCTGATTTTTTCCATTTTTTGTATAAACCGTCTTTCAATAAGAACGTTTGACTAAGAAAGTTTCATTAGTTATCATTAAAAAATTCTAGTATGAAATATCTAGTCCGATCTCATGCCTTAACTGCAGTCTCACTCATGACTCAGTTGCATCTTTAGCACATGAATTCAGTAAGACATGATTATTAAAAGCTCCTCAGTCGCTGTTCATTACAGCTTAATGAACAGCTGAAGTCTGAGGTTCTGTCTACGATGAAACAAACATGCAACGTTCCTGATAAGTGCGTTACTGCTTCTGAGAACCTGAAAACCTATATTAATTATTAATGTATTAATTTATTAAATCTGCGTCAACATCTTCTGAACAAATTACTTCTATTTCAGACAAAAATCTCAAAGCACGATGCAGTTGTTCAAGCACTGGCACAAACTTCAAACACTTTTTTTTGAGGCTAGTATCCAGACAGTCGCCAGTGGTGACCATTTAATTCCTGCTCTATAATCCGTTAATAGACTCCCTCCTCTCTTGCGTCCGGCAGATGAGCACAATAGCGGGAGTGAGATAGTACAGGTGTACTCCAAACTATTCACACATTGGCAGGCAGCTCATCATCTTGTGAGACAGGAGTGAATTATTTAATACATTTGTTTAGAATTGTAATGAAATCTGAAAAAAATTAAATCATATGTATTCGCAATGAAAATCAAAAATCGCCTTCTGAGCATCTGGGAAATATATTGGTTTTTTCCCTGTCTTCTAGCGATTCGCATTCCTATTTTGCAAGCACTCTCGTTACTTTTGTACTTTCACGTGTGCTCCTGTACTCTAAGTAACAGGCATGACATAGCTTAGGTGTTTAGCTACAGTAGCCAAAGGAAAGATCTCTAATGTTTTCTCACTCCCTGATCGTGCAAATTCTTCCTCCTATACATCAGATGCCATCCAGAAACTAAGTTGACCACAGTTAAACCAAACGCTTAGGAGAGTTCTGTTGGAAGCACGTCCGTAAGTGAGTTTTTGACGCGAATATACCACATAAAGCATACCAATGCACTTAACTAAATGTCTGTCCCCTTTCCCCACACTGCCATTATGTGGCCCAAATGAATCTCACACATGTCAAGTGCAACAGAGCTGTCCCGGACACCACTTTGTCTCAGAGGTGTTTTCCACTGTATTGGACTGCAAACTCCGTTTTGATGAGCATTTTACGTTTAGGATCATTCACCATCAGGACGGCTTTACAGGACAACTATTTTCTATAATGGCGGTCCCAGACTGATGCATTAAAAACAGTGAGACTCTCCTGCACCCCCACCCACACGTACATACATACATACATACATGCATGCATGCATACATACAATATACTGAACTTTTTATACATTCACTTACACAGTGAAAATATTGTATATATTTGTAAATATTGGTATTTTTTGTACAATACACATGAGTACTACTTACCACCGTAATACTTCGGTGATTTGTTCGCATCAACGAATGTTTGCATAACCGCAGTCTGTTTCTAGCTGCGGAAATTCATAACTTGAATGTTCATAAGTCCTGTAACCTAATTCAATATTACGCTTTTTTTTTTGTGACAATTTTAAACAAACGCAGAAAATTATTCGCTCCTACCATACAGGACACTATGCTATTTGCCACTATGCGATTAATTCAGTGGTACCACCTGTAGGACTGGAAAGGAACTGCAACATTTTACCAAATCAAATGCAGACATGTACAGTGGAACCTCGGATTACGAGTAACGCGGTTTACGGGTGTTTCCGCAAGACGAGCAAAGATTTTTAATAAATTTTGACTTGAAAAACAAGCATTATCTTGGTTTTACGAGCACCAAGTATCATGTTTCACGCATGCGCTTCTTGTTTTGACGCTGAGCATCACGTGATTACAACTGAGCCAACGTTTTTTCTCTCTTGCACTGCGGAATCGTCTCCCCTGCTGGGTCTTAGTGCTCGTCTTTTACTGGTATTATCAACATCCGTGCACGCATGTACTGTTTACTATCTGTATATGACAATAAAACTTGAAACTGATTAAAACTTGAAACTGATAACACAGTGACCCTGTGTGTGTGTAAAACAATTTATTTTGTGTTCGAAAGCGCGTGTGTACAGCACGTGTAATGTTTCTTAAACACGTATGTGCATGCGAGTGAAGCAAAAGAAATTCTCAATACAGAGGTTAAAAATCTTTTTTCTTTCTCACCGCGGTGTGTGTGTATATGTGTGCGTGTGCGTAATTTGACACTTGTGTGTGTGTGTGTGTGTGTGTGTGTGTGTGTGTGTGTGTGTGTGTGTGTGTGTGTGTGTGTGAGTGTGAGTGAGTGTGTAAAACCCCCATTCACAAACACACATATGCGCACAGAAATTAGGGCGAGAGACACACACTTTGATCTCTGAAGAAATACTGTTCTGTCGCAAATCTTTTCAGAGGTAAGGTGCTGGTTCATTTGTTTGTTTTACTTTACAGCAGTGATTCTGTTAGTCTGCGCCCACACGAGTGTCATTAGCGATGTTTATTGCTAATTTTTAGATAAAACAGTGTAGCGGGAGAGAGACGTTGATTTATGACCGCTGTTTACGGAAGTGTAGTCCAGTGGGGGAGATGCATTGTGGGTTATGCAGTCCGGTGTGTGTGAACGCGAATGCGAGATGTAAGCTAGGATATAGAGCGTGAGTTTTGTTCTTCAGTAGTTTTTTTTTTTTTGTTTTAAAGGTTAAAGTTTGTACTATAACCTGACAATGCCGAAAATAAAAGAACGGGGGCATCAACCAGTTTGTCCATCTCATCATTACACGAGCATGGATTAGCGAGCTGTTACGCTGTCGCGAGCAACATAAAAATAAAGCGGAGAAGCTTAAATAATTTAGAAGAGAACAACAGTCTTTCTGTTAATATGTTTGTGTGTTTAAACGAGAGGAGAAAGTTTTAATGTGTAAGATGAGGAGGGGGAGACAGGAGGGGCTGAAAGCAAGAGTCTCCACTTACTCTAGCCTCACACACACACAGCGCCTGCGTGCACAAACGGAAACACTTATCTGCTGGGATTTATTTTTTACTTTTTTTAAAAGGTAAAGTGCAGGTTAATTTGTTTTATTTTTACTTAATATTTTGTATTAATTACTTTTATGTATTTATTTTTTGCGGGCTGTAGAACGAATAATTCAAGTTTCCATTATTTCTTATGGGAAAATTTAATTTGGTTTACAAGTGTTTTGAAATACGAGACCACTTCCGGAACTGTATAAATAAAAAACATCTCGCACAAACCCACCCCTTCCCATCTCTACTAACAATGTTTCAGAGCAAAAAAAGAAAAAAAAAAGGAATTTTCCTTTGAAAAAAAGATGTTTTCTCGCTGCCTGCTTGTGCAAATCCTTCCTCCTATACATCAGATACTACAGTTAAACCAAATGCTAAAATGCTGTATTTCGTACAGATTTTTAGCAGTATCTCACATGCTTTCAAAAACTTTATAACTTGTGTTGTGGATTGTTTAAAAATGAAGAAGAAGCGAAACTCTCGCGCATTTAAGTGTACTAAGCTTTATGCAGAGAGTGTGGTACACTGTTTTTTAAGGAATTAGCCAGTTTTAGAAGATTTTATGTTTGAAAATGTACCTAAATGGTTTAAAAAACATGAATTGATTCTTAATTAAAAAACAGACTGTTAATAAAAAAAAAATAATAATAATAATAATGGATTAAATTTACCATTTAAATAAATCTCCATTAAAACCATACAATCTCGATCTGCTGCCCTGTGTGAACTTTACTTTTCTATTTTCAGCTTCGTTCAAGTCACGTTTTATAGTCACGTGACAAAGTGCACATTCTGGAAACACTGAGGACAAATCTGTAAAATATAACGTGTGTGTGTTTTTTTTTTTTTTTTTACGATTATAGATTTATTGTGATTCTTTGGGGTGAAATTTAGGCTGAAGGGTTTAGATGAGTGGCGCTGGTGCTGAACAAAACACTGGACAGAAAGCTCTTGTTTAAAGGAATCATAAATGACCTGCAATTCAGGCAGAGAAATCATTATTACATTAGAAGCGTAAGGACGGAGTGTCCGGAGACTAATTAAATAAACTTATCCCAAACTAGAAAACAGATCCTTAAATAATATGATTCATGTTCTCACCTCTCTAACATTTTATTTTCCTCCCATTAATTACCCTTGATGCCGCTCCCAGATTTAATTACAGCTCACACCTGAACCCAACCCTGTCTCATCTCCCTAATACACCGCTGAACCCCGCCCCGACAACACCAGCACACCACACGCACACAGACACACAGGGCAGAAAACAGAAGAGTGTTTCCAACAAAAGCCTGTAAACACAGACAGCTGGAATTTTTTTTTTTAAAGGGGTGGGGCATTAGGGAGTCAGAGGTCACACATACCACGCTGCCAAGGTAATATCTGTTTTTACTTAAAGGTTCAGGTTCTCAGCACCGCTGCATTCCACACGTCTCTTTCTCCGCGCTGCTTAAAGAGGAGAAATGCCGAAACCATTTTTCCCCTGCTCACATCTGTGGCCTACGTGCGATTTCCACCAAAACCACTCAGGTATTCATGTAATTAAACACATCCGGCATTTCACAGGAGTTTTTATATAGAAATAAATAAATTATATAGAAATAAATTAATTCTAGCATCATTACGTACGGCCCCCTCCAAAAATCCATGTTTGAATTCCAGGCTATGTTACTTGAATACTAGAGGCGTTCAAGTCAAACTGAGACTCCTCATGAAATGTCTGGTGAATGAAGGCATTTATGTGATTCACATTTACTGAAGACTTCCAGCACAGTACGGTGACGAGACTCTTAGCCATAGCACAACATCAGCCGCACTTTCCGTGAACATTAAGCGAGTGGAATGCCTGATCCTTGAAAATGAACTGATAACTTGTCACCAACTTGCTAAAGATAAACATCTGTCTGCGAGAACTGTGCACACAATCATTCACGAACACCACTTGCATGTTACACATGTTTCCACGTGCTTGCGCCGTTAAAGGAGTTCCTGGGAGGCCGGCATTTCCGTCATGAAGCAGGCAGTCTGATCATGGCTCCGGCGTAGTGAGGAAACCTTATACCTGATGGTATCCAAACACTAAGTAATAGTACAGCATTTGGATAGTACAATAAGTAATAGTGTAAGTGAAGGTTTAAAGGGGCGGTCTGTAATATTTAGCTATTAATGAGCGTTCTAATACAGTGCAATATTAAACATATTTTATCATCCTAATTTGTAATCCCATCATTTTAAACGAAGCAAAAACATTCTAAGGAAATAAAATACCATACTAATACCTGCAAATACAACAATATTAATTTATTAATAAAGAAATACCTAGGTAAATTTATCGGGGGGGAAATCGTAATTTGCTTCCTTCCTAGATTTATTAATTTTTGAGAAAAAGAAGAAAAAAAACCTTAACAGTTACCATTAAATCAGATTGCTAGCTCTCTCTTAAGATCGCTAATTTTTTTTTTTAAATCCTGATAACCATCCATGCATTAACACTAAAAACAACTGCAATCCCAACGGCTTTCGATACACCAGAACAGTAAAAAATATGACAGTGTCTGCTTTAAAGTGTCTGTGAGCGAGTGCGTCCTATTCGTCAATTCCTTCCTTTGTGTTTTCACAAGGAGGAACTAAGGAGCAGAAACAAACTTGTTAACAAACTCAAAAAAAAATCTTTTTTAAAAAAGAAGTGATGAGCTTCTGGGGGCGGGGCTAATTTTATGGCCGGAAGAAAAGTGTAAATAGAAACTCAAAACAAGCAAGCAAACCAAATGTCATTCTGGGATAGTATGGTTATTAGTAGTATTAGTAGAAGCGGTAGTAGAAATAAGTAAAAGTATTAATAGTAATAGCAACAGTAGTAGTAGTAGAAGTAGGAGCAGGGGTAGACGTAGGAGTAGAGCAGCAGTAATAGTAGAAGTAGAAGGAGCAATAGAAGTAATAGAGTAACAGCAGTAGTAGTAGTAGAAGAAGAAGTAGAAGTAGCAGCAGGAGTTATATGATCGTAGCAGAAGCAGCAGTAGAATTATAAGCAGTATCAGCAATAGTAGTAGTACTGTAGCAACAGTAGCAGCAGTAGTAGAAGTAATAGTATTAGTAGAAGCGGAGGTAGAAATAAGTAATTGTATTAATAGTAATAGCAACAGTAGTAGTAGTAGAAGTATGAGCAGGGGTAGAAGTAATAGTAGTTGCAGTGGTAGAAGTAATGCAGCAGTAATAGTAGAAGGAGAAGGAGCAATGGAAGTAATAGTAGTAGCATCGGTAGTAGTAGTAGTAGCAAAAGAAGTAGCAGTAGGAGTAATAGTCATAGCAGAAGCAGCATTAGAATTAGAAGCAGTAGCAGCACCATAGCAGCAGTAGAGGTAGCAGTAGAGGTAGCAGTAGTAGAAGTAGCAATCATATCGGTAGTAGCAGCAATAAAAGTAACATCACTATTCACTGTTAAACGTAGCAGTACCAAAAGTAGTAGAAGTGGCAGTAATAGCAGAAGCAGAAGTAGTAAGAGTAGTGGTAGCAGAAGAAATAGTATCAGAAGTCGCAGTAGCAGTTTTAGTACTAGCAGTAGTAGGAGAATTAACAGAAGCAGTAGCATTAGTATTGCAGTTCTAGAAACACCTTTACAAGTTACATACTGCCCCTTTAATCATGGCGCATTTTTTCGATGACTGAGTGACAGAAACCCTGGTGGAGCTGATGGATCCTCGAAGTCGTCTTGGAGACAAAGGTGTGTAAGACAAGCTTGCTGAACAAGTTTTTAAAGCTCACACACACACACACACTCGCGTACACAAGCACTGTCGGTGTCGTGTTCACCGTTGAGTGACGGCCATGAACTAATACCTGACATTCCCTCTATATAAAAAAAAAAACATGCAACACAACTTCCCAGAATAAAAGGTTATGCGAGGTTCCTTTTCTTGGAAAACGAGACGCAACCAATCAGCACGGAGTCTCCGGTCCAAGTTCAACAACAACCTGAAACGAGTACGACCGTGTGCGCTGGTGGAACTGATTCAATCTGCAATCAAATTATGACACCAGGCCATAAACGAGAACGCTAACCCTAGACCTCCATCCGCGTCCAGCGCTCGCCGAGCATGTCGTTAGACGCATGGAGTTTACACAAATACTAATGTGAAGGTTATTTTCAAATTGTACAGACATTTATGCCACATTCAGTTAGAGGTCAGGATTTGTTAGTACTTTCCAGAAAGTGACGTGAAACCAACATGAGTTCATGATTACAAAGTGTTAGATATAAATGCTTTTAAAGCTTTAACGCTGACTCTAAGGAAGTGCCAAGTGTGGTTGCTTTGCAGCAGCAGAGGGCGTTGTAGAGCTGGTAGAATGAGTAACATCACAAATTACAAATATTATTACGACAATCCGGAAGTTGTTGGAGCGGTTTCGAATACAAGTCATCGCACTGATTACAACGCTTTGTGTCAAATCTCATACTCGTATAACATTCTACTAAAAATAAAACAAAAAGATTTTCACGTTACAATTTCAAAAGCATCTGGTATAGATGTAACAGATTTACATAGTAGCTAATCAGTTCTCTATTGTAGCTACTTGTCTAGATCTTCTACATACTGACGGGCCGGGAAAGCAAACAGTGACGTTCGCACCTGGAACCTGGTTACCATGGAAACGAGAAAAATGTCAAAGAGCAGCGTCTCGGCTCTGCCCTCTAGTGGACATCGTCGTACGATCCTCCCCAGACACTGAGCACAAGGACGTTTGCGATACATATCACGGCACGATATCTAACGCATCACGATATCAATATTACATCATCATGTCACTCAGATCTACGTAACAAGATCTAAAAATATGACATGATACACATGATACAGGTCTACACAGAGAAATAAATCCTTAGTACCGTCCTATGACTTTTTACGTGACGTGCCACTTTAGGTTTAGGTAGAAAACCCAGTGAATCATCATCAGCATCATCTTCGCTCATCCAGGTGTTTAGACATGACATGATTGAGGATGAGATGTCATTAAATCAAATGTGATTTGTACATGTTTGCAGTGCAGTGACACATCATGCACATACAGAGAGTGTGTGTGTGTGTGAGAGAGAGAGTGTGTGAGCAGTGATTAAGGTGAGATGAGACATAACACACATTCTAAACAGAATAAAGCCTAGAAGAACGTCCTATATAACAGGTTGCATGTGAAGGATGAGGCCTTAGGGATACAACTTGCAAAAATAACTACGCAGCTTACAGTTTAGGGGAAAAAAACGAGCATTAAGCAGGCAGGAAATCAATCTGCACATAATAATAACAATGATATTAGTAATGATATCAATAATGACATCGCATGTGTGCGCTCATATCAGACCAGAAGCAGGAGACTTGTCTTTAGACTGAAGTGTAAATATATAATATCTAATGATCAGACTGGTTATAAACGCGGTTACCTGGTGACACACACACTGTTCCCGGAGCGCGTGCACACTTTTATTTCCTGCCTTTCGCCGCCGCTCTCTCTTCCTCATTTACCGTTTTTCCGTTAAAGCAGAAAAGTACAACATTTCTCTTCCCCGGCCACAACTCTGTCTCTCTCTCTCACTCTCACTCTCTCTAGCTCTCTCTCGCTCTCTCTCTCCTCCTCCATGTTTGCGGCTCCTCCACCGACGACAACATTAGTGACGTCACTCCCCGTGTCACGTGTTCCCCCCCGATTGTGGGCTTCTAAAAATAGACCGACCGAAAGACAGTACACATACACAAGTGTACGCGCGCGCGAGAGAGAGAGAGAGCGAGAGGGAGAGAGAGAGAGCGCGCGCGCTCGCGCCGCCCCCGCGGACGGCGCTTGCCTTTGCCCTGCCCCGCTGATTGGCTAAACACCGACGTCCCACCCCTTTGCATTCCATTTTTGTTCAATCCAGAGTCGAGTGATTTCAAGTCGCCAATCCGAGCGCGGAAAATAATCCGAGACAGCCAATAATAAAAGACAAAAGGCGGGCTGAGAATATATATACCGGAAGTGCAATACATTGACGGGTAACCCACACCTTAAAAAAAAAAAAAAGAAATATGAAACTCGCTCCGCAGAAATGCAACTGTAGTTTTAAAAGAGGGCAAAGTATTTAAGTATTAGTTTTGTTGAAAATTTGTGCACGTAAACCAGTGAACAAAATTACAGCAAATTTCAGATCGCAGGAGGTTCCGATAGCGAAAGCCAAGCTTTTATAATGTAGACCCCGCCCACTATAGACATCAACCAATCAGCGGTTAGTAAATAAAAACCTGAATGAATTCCTATTAAACTACTGTTATTAGTAGTATTAGTAGTAGTTACTACAAATTACTATTATTATTATTATTATTATTATTATTATTATTAATGTTTGTTGTTAATAAAAAACTAAAATAATTCTTGTTTAAATACTTTCCCTGACAATAACATATATACTTTAAATGTAAATATGTCTTTCTGATATCTTTATATGTATTAGTAGATCAGTAATTTATATTGCCAAAAGTATTTGCTCACCTGCTTTCATTGCATATGAATTTTAGTAACATCCAATTCTTAACCTAGAGGTCAAGAATCAATCAAATTCACTCATCCATGTCTTTATGGACCTTGCTTTGTGCAATGTACTATATGGGAGGATATAGTAATTAAAATAATCACTTTTAACAACTGTGGTTAATTACTATTGTCAAGTAAGAACAGGCTATCATAGACCCTGACTTACCTTAACTGGACAGGTGCAATTTACTTTTAGAAACAACCAAATTAAGTTTTATTTATTTTTCTGATTTTGTTACATTTCTAAACAATTTTGGCAAATAATTTGCTCCTGTGACACAAGACATTGTGCTGCCTGCCAATGTGTGAAAAGTTTAGAGTGCTCCACCTGTAGGATCATAGAGAAACTGAAATAATTTACCACCACAGATGCAAACATAAACAGTGGAACCTTGGATTGCGAGCATAATTCGTTCCCGGAAGCGTGCTTGTGTATCAAAACACTCGTACATTAAAGCAAATTTCTCCCATAAGAACTAATGGAAATCCCAACGATTCATTCCACAGCCCAAAAATGTTCACTTACTCACTCATCTTCTATACCGCTGTATCCTGTATTCAGGGTTGCGGGGACCTGGAGCCTATCCCAGGAGGCTTAGGGCATGAGGCAGGGTACACCCTGAACAGGGTGCCAATCCATCACAGGGCACACACACATACACACACTCACACACCCATTCACACACTACGGGCAATTTGGGAACACCAATTAGCCTAACCTGCACATCTTTGAACTATGGGAGAAAACCGGGGTACCCGGAGGAAACCCACCAAGCACGGGGAGAACATGCAAACTCCATACACACAGAGACGGGAATCGAGTCTGGCCGGGAATCGAGTCTGGCCGGGAATCGAGTCTGGCCGGGAATTGAACTTGGACCCTGCAGGTGCAAGGTGACAGTGCTAACCACTAAGCCACAAAAAAGCGAGAAATACAATAAAGGCCATGTACCAAGTTACTTAGAGACAAGCAGGTTTTTAATCAGAATAAACTAAACTATGGGTAAATGGAAAAAAGTTTGCAGTGTTTAAATAATAAACTTTGTCTAATGAAAGCTCCAAAAGTGCGTATATTGCATTAGTGAAAGTAGTTGGCGATCTAGTGGTTAAGTGAAGTACAAAAATATAAGAGAGGGTTGTTTTACATTCTTGAACAATTCTTTTTCAGCTTTTAAAAAAATCCCAGTTTATTAATAGTTGTGTAGGGTAAGGACTTTTTCCACATAGGCCTAGTTAGGTTTGAACACCTTTTTTTTCTGTAATAAATGAAATACTAATTTTAAAAATGCATTTTTGTCAGGTTACCTTTTGGTAAAATTAAAATTTGTTTAATGATTTGAATCATTTAAGTGTGACAATATGCAAAAAAAAAAATCTATATAAATGTTTTTTTCTTATGACACTATAGTCTATTCAGAGTCAGTCAAAAAATTTATTCACACTTCAGGAAAAGAAAAACTTTTTTTTTATTAATTGACTAAATTATTATTTTTTATTAATTATTAATTATTTATTGGAATTTTACTTAAACAATTATGTGTTTATGACATTATTAGTAGACATATTTTAAATCCTGCTTCTGTTCGACGAGTTTGATCACTTTGGCCTATACTGTATATAATAGCTGCTAGCTAAATTCAAATTCAAATTCAAATTTTATTTGTCACATACACAAACATACACAGTACGAAATGTAGTGAAATGCATTATACGACTGCCATTGACCCTAGAAGAGAATTAAAGTTTACAAATAAGAAATAAATATGAATAAAAGAATACGATAGAAATTAAATAAAAAATTAAATTAAACTAGGAAAAATAGAACTAAAAATAAAAATAGAAATGTGCTAGGAAAAAATAGAACTAAAAATAAAAATAGAAATATGATGTGCAAAAATAGAAATCTACTGTACAAATTGAAATATACTGTGCTGTGTGTGCAAATATGCATAGAACAAAGTGACTTTGTGCAGAGGTTATTAAAGTGTCTTTGTGCACTGGTCCAGGATGTAAACGTAAAACTGTAAAATGTAGTGTAGTTGTGAAGGTAGGTGTGCAAAGTTATTAAAGTGTCATTGTGCAATGGTCCAGGATGTAAACGTACGACATGTAGTGTATATATGAAGGAAGGTGAGCATGTAATTGTCCATAGTGTTCATGGATGTAAGAAGATTGATAGATTTGATCAATTATGAAAAAGATGAAAAGATTGTTAGTTCTGCATAGTGGTGTGGTTGTGGTTAAGAGACCTTATCGCCTGCGGAAAGAAGCTCCTCCTCAGTCTCTCTGTGTTGGCCTTCAAGGAGCGGAATCGCTTCTCAGACCGCAACAGAGTAAACAGTCCGTTATTGGGGTGGCTGAGGTCCTTCACGATCTTCCTGGCCTTGGTCAAGCACCGCTTGCTGTACATCGAGTGCAGGTCAGGGAGCTCGATGCGGATGATGCGCTCAGCTGATCGCACCAGCCTCTGTAGAGCTCGTCTGTCCTGCATGGTGCTGTTCCCGAACCAGGTCGTGATATTTCCCGTCAGGATGCTCTCTATGGTGCAGGAGTAGAAATTCCTGAGCACCTTGGAGGGCAGTCTAAAGTCTCTCAAGCGTCTGAGGTGGTAGAGACGCTGCTGGGCCTTTTTTACCACGGTGTTGATGTGACAGGACCATGCCAGGTCCTGCGTGATGTGAACACCGAGGTATCTAAAGCTGTCCACTCTCTCCACTGGGCTCCTGTTGATGACTGGGGTTTGGTAGTTCCTCACCTGCTTTGTACTAAAGTCCACTATCAGCTCCTTTGTCTTACTGACGTTCAGGAGGAGATTGTTTCTCTGGCACCAGTTCTCCAGATTTCCAACCTCCTCCAGGTAGGCCGTCTCATCGTTGTTCGTGATCAGGCCCACCACAACAGTGTCGTCAGCGAACTTGATGATGGTGGTGGAGCTGGTAGTGGCCACGCAGTCGTGGGTGTACAGAGAGTAGAGCAGGTCTCAGAACACAACCCTGGGGGGCTCCAGTGCTGAGAGTGAGGGAGGCTGAGACATGTCCGCCCATCCTTACTGCCTGTGGTCTGCCAGTCAGAAAATTGGAGATCCACTGACACATTGATGAGCTGAGTCCCAGGTGCTCCAGCTTGGTGGTAAGTGTGGAGGGAATTATGGTATTAAATGCAGAACTGTAGTCGATGAAGAGCATTTTCACATAATTCCCCCTCCGATTGTCCAACTATGCTGAAATTTATATTACCCTCAGACAGTCATGCTACTCAAACTTCTGAGTCTCACATGTGGACCAGTCTTAGCATTTTGCTCTTCGCTTGTGGTTCTGGTACCTCACCCTTTTCTTTCTATTTGCTCAATCGCAGAGTTTGAACACTATGCTTATGTGACATTTGGTTTCCTGCTAATTTGCTTCTACATCCATGGTGTTTGTCTCTGTAAGGAGTTCTCAAGAGTTTTTCAGTTGATTGTCACTTCTGACATCATCAACTATAGCTTTAACCATACTTAGTTAAGTATTACAAAGATTTTTATAAAAGCAGTTTATGCAAAGCATTATTAAAAACCTAAAAACCTAACTAATTCAGTCAGTATGGAAACATCATGCAGTCAAATATTCCGTATTTACAAAGCTCCTTAAAATTCTCTCACAGAGCTCCTATCTTAGCCTAAAGTCTTAGGTGGGAGTACTAGACTAAAAGTGATTTAGGAAACATCTTTTTTGATTGCAGGACAGTGTGTTTAAGTTGCACTTTCGGATGTTATGTAGTCAACAATCCAAGTGTGATGGAAGGGAGTAAAAGAACGAGAAAACCAAATTAGACAGAAGAGTAGTGTTTACTTTCAGTGTTTGAAGAATATTTCTTCTTTCTGACATTTTATCTTCTGCTATAGAAACTCTTAAATGAATCCACACTCTTAAATGTAAATAATTTTTATCTTAACTAAGATTTAATCCTAAATTTATGGGGAAATTCTAAAAAAAATGTAATAATTCTAAGAATTTAATTATTAGAAGCAGCTTTTAGGCTTAAGAAGCTTTGTGAATAGGGGCCCTGATCTTTATACAGTATTCGCTACAGCACTTATCCTGAACAAACTTCTTGTATTCCAGGGCCCGTATTCACAAAGCTTCTTAGAATTTTTTCAGAGAGCTCCTATCTTAGCCTAAAATGTCCTAGCTGGGAGTCTTAGACTAAAAGTGATTTAGAAAACTTCTTAGAGCAACTGTGAGTAAGGAAAGGACAAAAACCTTTATCTTAGTGAGGAGGTCTGGTTGACCCCGTTGCTAGGGATGATGCAGCAATTCAAGGACTGTGATTGGTTGATAAATAAATAACCTCTGACCTCTGCAAAGATCTTGAAATACACTATTTGTGAAAGAAGAATAGAATCCATGATATCATAATGTTTGTATAAACTAAATATATTAAAGTTAATTAAAACAGCCAAATGTTGAAAATATGTCTACTTTAGAAGCAACCAATTTCCACACAGTAGTTACTATATTAAAGTTCTTTTATATTAAACTGATTTTATTATACCATTTCAGATTGATGGGAGCAAAATGGCTGACCTTTTACCAATTTACATGATCGCATGTTTTAAGTTGCACTTTTGGAGATTTTGTAGCGAACAATCCAAGAGAGATGTAAGGAAGTAAAACAACAAGAGAACCAAATTGGACAGAAAAGCAGTGTTTTTATTTATCTCTATGATCAGTATTTGGAGAATATTTCTTCTTTCCACCATTTTGTCCTCTGCTAAAGAAACTCTAAAGCCTCTTAAAAGTCCTCTCTACTCTTAACAATTTTTACCTTAGGAGCTGTTTTTAGGGCTAAGATGTTTGGTGAATCATTTTTATCTTAACTAAGATTTAATCCTAAATTTAAGGGAAAATTCTAAGAAAATGTCAATTCTAAGAATTTTCTTAGAATTTCGTCACTAGGAGCAACTTTTAGGCTTAAGAAGCTTTGTGAATACGGGCCCAGGAGACTCAGGGGACAAGGCAGGGTACGGTACTTGTCTATTACAGGGCACAAGCACACACTGAAAAAGGGGTGTAGAGAAATATTAACTACGGGTGTGGCACACAAGAGTTTTCTCAGGCGCATATCACGCTTGTGCTTGTCATGATCCTCCTGTACTTGTCCACTGGTTTTTGTGTTTTTCACTTTTGTGTTTCAGGAGGACTTGAAATTTGTCTCAGACTTAAGTTCCCATTATGTACTTTAACTCAGCCAGGTTGTGACATTGTGTTCACATGTACAGTACCTTGTTAAGTTTGATTAGCTTGTTTATACAGTATATAGTATTTGGCTTGTGTTTTATTGTTGCTTTTTGGTCTTGCATTTGTTTATTATTCTCTTTTATCTTTTCATTGTTAATGTAAGCCTTTTGTCTTTGTCATAATTTGTATTAGCATTAGCCTTAGCTTAAGTTCTTAGCCACAGTTCTAGTTTTCATGTTCCTGTTAGTATCTTGTGCTTGTTTCCTTAATTATGTTTTCACTCCACTTTAAGAAACCTCTGTCTGCGGTTGCATCCTCCCTCTCCCCTATATATATATATATATATATATATATATATATATATATATATATATATATATATATAGATATATATATAGATATATATACTGCTGGTGTCTACTATAGTGTAGTGGGTCTGTGTGTCATGGACTTTGGGTGTTCTCCCCGTGCTTGGTGGGTTTCCTCCTACAAATCGCCCATAGTGTGTGAATGTGAGGGTGTGTGTGTGTGTGCCCTGCCGAGGATTGGCACACTGTCCAGGGTGTACTCCGCCTAGTGCCCTAAATCTCCCTGGGATAGGCTTCAGGTCCCCTGTACACAGGACAAGGCAGTATAGACAGCGAGAGAGTAACTTATTTCATATTAAAAATCTAGACCAGAATTTATTAATTTGCTCCGGCCCAAAGTTCCCATCAGCCACAGCAATTCACATTCATGTCCACTTGTATTTGAGGTCCTAGCTTATAGCATTTCTTCCACAAGTCTTGTTTGTTTATTTGTTTGTTGCGTTACAATCTTTAATAAAGAGCCCCCCCCCCACACCCCCAGACATCTCATTACCAATTTCTCCCATACTGCCGTGATTTTACAAGCTAGTTAGCTTCGCATGTAAGTTCTATATCCTATATTCATCCTGTACTATTTTGCATATAGAATATGATTGGTCAATAGACATGATATGTTATGACATCACAATCTAAGCTTGAATATTGCTCCGCCTCCAGATTATCAATTGACTTTAGTAATGTGGTGACAGTTTAAAATGTAAACACAAACACACACACTCTGACTACTTGCTGTCTTTATGTTGTGAGATAAAGTGTGTGATGTTTCCAGCTGGGGAGTTTGAGACCTGTCCTCTCTCACAGACCTGGGAGCATCTAAGGGAAAAAAAAGAAGACAAACACGTACACACACACAAACACACACACACACACACACACACACACACACACACATAAACACACACTTCCCTGAAATGGTTGTTTGCTTTCTGTTCCATACAGGTTGCCATGGTTGCACATCAGCCATGTCCACAGGTCACTGTGTGCAGTTCCTCTTACACACTCACACACACATAAAAACATGAATGCACACTCTACAAACACGAATACACAAACAGGCGCGCTGATATACGCACTCCGTCTCATATAAACATGTGTGGTCGAGTTCAAAAGCTGCCTTTAGTCTTTGATTATACAGTGTGTAAGTGATAAAACACTCAGCGTTGTGCCGTTTCAGAGAAATAATCAGTGACAAGGCGGCGTGATGAAGCGGAGTCACTGGTACGGATATGAAATTGATTATTTTTCTTTAACAGTGCATCCTGAAGTGTTCTATCTTTAAAAGGCGCATCATACATTATATTACCAAGACAAAAAAAGGAATCAATTTGTCACAGGCGGTGATGTTGCTTAGAAACAGCAGAGGACAATAAACTCGTCTGTCCTGATGACGCCAGAAGAACATAAACCTTCCCCTCTGACACTGGAGACTCCTTCCATGTTACATAAGCATATCCACACAAAAAACTTGATCGATTGTGCAAATCTTCTGTGCAAAAAAAACTCGTTTAGATCACGTGTCCGCCTGGACGACCCGTTACTATAGAAATGATAATGAAGAAGAAGGAGCGCATTAATATAGACCTGCATGATTGTCAGGGCTGCTGTTCTGGAGAACTAATCAACGTCTTCTGACCAATCATAATCCAGAATCAGACAGAGCTTGGGGCTTCCAGTTTAGATTTTTTTTTTTTATATAGAAACATAATGAATGAAGTATGCCTTTATTAGGAAGCATTATTTAAACAAGGATTAGTACAATACTGCACACACACACACACACACACACACCATTCTCAAAGCAGTAAATTTTACTGACAGACAGCATGAATCAGACAGGGACAGCTGCAAGGCTGATATCTCGCTCTTTCACGTCATAGCTCCGTTCAGTCAATGGCTGCTCACCAACAAACAAAAATAATTCTGAACCCGAACCTGTTTGTTCGGGATGCAAACAGGAGCATGTTTGTTCTCTTTCTCCTCCTCCTCCTCCTCCTCCTGTGACTGACGGATGACGGATGGAGTTCATGGACAGTCCAGGACCGGATGCCAGGCAGGCGTGGCTGCAGGACATCAGCGATGCTCTCTATCCGAGGCAGATGGAGATGTGATAAGCGGTCCGAGACAAACACACCACTAGGCGAGGATGCAGCCAGGCCCAACAGAAGCGCAACACGTCAGCGTCACTTCTGTGGCCCAGACTCATGGGTTTAGACAACGTGTCTTAGATTATAAGATTCTACAGTATATGTCTTTGTTATAAACGTCCAATAAGATTTTATCCTACATCAGAGGTGTAAGAAGTGTGTTTTAGAAAGCAATAAACCAAGTCATTGGGTTAAAACCTGTGAGTTAATGATAAGGTCTATATGATTTCACATTAGAGCATTGTGTTCTGGATTCTGATTGGACAGAAGGTGTTGATTCATGTCCTCTAACAGACCCACAAATCACAGGTTTATATCAATACGCTTCTTATAAAACAGTAACGTTTCCATAGCGACCGCATCTGTACTATGCTGCACATGAACATAAATAGAAGGAGTCTCCAGCGTCAGCGCTTTGCAAAATACAAACCTATTGCCCTCCCCTCCCAAATTTGGGCTCCATTAAGTTAAAAACCGTCAGTGTGTGTGTGTGTGTGTGTATGTGTGTATGTTTATGATCTGTACTGATTGTTCTTTGTGTTTATATGTAGTGTGTGTGTGTGTGTGTGTGTGTGTGTGTGTGTGTGTGTGTGTTTGAATTAAGGACTGTTTTTTAGTGTGTGAGAGCAGCTGAGATGGAGCTGTTGGTCTCCATGGAGAGCGAGTCGGCCTGCAATCCCAGCAGCTATGAGTCACCATTAGAGCACAGAAAATAAAAGGATGTGTGAAAGACAACATCACACATCCATACACACTCATATCCACACACACACACACACACACACACACACACGCACACAGACATTGAAAACACAGTGTTCACAGCATGGCCAGGATGTTCATTTTACACACACACACACACACACACACACACACACACACACACACACACACACACTGACATCAGTATGACATCAAGAGCTGTTTATAATATTTCTCTTTATGGTTGGATGTTATTTAACACAACCAGACTTTTCTAGATGATTGTGTTTATCACCATCACATAGCCATCACAGATCAGAAATGTGTGTGTGTGTGTGTGTGTGTGTGCAGTATGAACGGGACAAGCAATACTACCTTTAATTAAAAATAAATAAATAATAAAAGCATTTAATAAATACATTCCTGCTTAAATAGGTTTCATAGTAGTGTTAGTGATTTGTATAAGGGTTATATACCTACGATAATCCTATGCCATAATGATATTGGGTATTGTGTCTGACCTGCAGTGTTGCAGTGCTGTAGAGCTGCCTGGTTTCCCGTTCCCCTTTTAAATCTTCCATCTAATAAAAAAAGTAACAGCTTTAATGTAATCAGTGATATTATTATTATTATTATTATTATTATTATTATTATTATTTCAGGTAGAAACCAACATACATGTCTTTTTGTCTTTCTGTACAGCAGAACTATCTGTCTAACTTTTTAATACAAAGAAAAAACATTTTGTCGGTAGGTTGAGTATCTTACGTCTTGTTTATGCTAAGTTGTATTTCTTTCGACTTCTGCCAAATACACTCCCTGTTCGGTAATTGGACGGTGAATCACAGATAAAAACAATTTACAAAGTAGATCTGATAAATATTACCTTTTGTTTTAAAATTCCAGTGCATTTTCACTTATACTGTACCTCTTCAGCTGTTAATGAATTATTATCTATTAGTTTGTTTACATAGAGCAAGTAGATTATTATTAGCTTTTTTTTTTTAAAGGTAGATTAAATGCGGAACATAACTGTTCATAACATCGCTTTTGCTTTCATTTACAGTGCAGGTTAAACCTGGCAGATATCTAGGAACTAAGCCAAAGGTTCATTAAATTCTGTCCCGTACTAAGACGATTTAGTTGATTTAAGACACGCCCACAGTTTGACGCATGCGGAGGACACTTCTCACACATAATCCCTTAGAATTTCTCTTTTACTTAATATTTAGATTTCACTTATGGTGCAAGGTTTAGTTTTCATAGTGTACGTTCCATTTTGGGGGGGTTAAGCCATGATGCGTCACACTGTCGGTTCTGTGTGTGTGTATTGGGGATTTTGCCGGCTTGTAGTAGTGTGGATGTGTCTTCTGCATACTCTGTGTACACACTGTAAACTATGGTGTTGATTGGCTCAGTTGAGTGACGTGTATAACCATGCCTTTACGATACTGTATAACAACCCAGAGGTAATAGTGACTAGTTACTGTACATTAAATCAGGCACATTTGGGTGATTGGAGTTATGCATATTATCAGATTGTTTTCTTTAATAAGCTCCGTTTTGAGTATTATAACTGTATCATGTCTGGTTCCTGAGATATGACCAGTGCAAGTTTTTTTAATAAGGAGGGGCTTAGAAAAATCAGTAGAAATGATATTTTTATGATATAAAAATGAGGATTTGGTGATGTAATAAGAAAGAGGGCCTCATTTTGCCTCGAGGATTTCCCTGCTAGCCTGAAAAAGAACTTTACCACCAGGGTCTTTTTATAGCAAAAAAAAATGCATGTTTTTCTATGACAACTGCAGTAACAAGCTTGAATCGTGTGTGGCTCCTATAAGCACTAAACCTGTTTGGTGCATTCGGAAGGCATGATACACTTACAGTAACATTTTCAGTTCAAAAATATGCAAAGCTTATTTTTAACACCCTTGTGTCTCTAAAAGGAAGCATGCTCAAAATATTCTCTATCAGTTTACAAATCTTCTTGCTCCATTTAAAAAAACCTTGTTTTTCTTAAAACTGACAGAATGGAGGTATCTCATTATACTGTAAATCTTGTTATACAGTATATTCTCCATTACCATTAATATAAGCTCAAATGTGTTTATGTATTTGTAAATGTATTTATTTTTTAAATAACAAATCACTAATGCTCAGTAGGCATTATCATTAACTACAAATACTATTGCTCATAATTAACTACTGAGGAACTTATTATTATTATTATTATTATTATTGAAATAAAAAACATAAAATGTACATAACATTTTTAAGTGATTCATAAAAATTGGAGCTGTTAAAAAGCACAGCTGTAACTAAGTCTAATTAATTAAAGTGATAAAATAATAATACGAAAATTTGTAATAATAATACAACGAAAACACATTACTATAGCACATGGATTGCTTAAATAATGTTTCCGTTCATGTTAGTGTTTGTTGGAATCCATCACCAGGCACACACACATACACACACTACGGGCAATTTGGGAACACCAATTAGCCTAATCTACATGTCTTTGGACTGTGGGAGGAAACCGGAGTACCCGAAGGAAAGCCACCAAACACGGGGAGAACATGCAAACTCCATGCACACAGAGATGGGAATCGGGTCTGGCTGGGAAATGAACCCGGACCCTGGAGGTGCAAGGCCACACTGCTAACCACTACACCACCGTGCCGCCAAATAGAATCTAATATGAATTTATTCAGGTTGACTTCAGGTCTGGTTGAAAATCAGAAAATCATTTGAAATTTTAAGTAACAACTCATAAACATGGTGATAAGCAGAGTAAAATATTACTGTAGATTCATAAATATAAATATGAATGGTTTGACAACAAAATGAGATAAATATGTTTAAATATGAGTGAGGGTATATAAGCTTGAATTATGTGTGATTTTGCAAAACTCTATACCTCTATATCTCCTACAGTTTTGTCATAAAAAATAAAACATTGTGTCATTGTGTTTGTGGTTATTTAAGTCAAACAAAGTCCTGTGGTTATTGAAATTCTCACTCTAATCCATCCCAGAGGTGAAGGCAGGCGGGCGAGCGAATACTTTCGACAATATAGTGTGTATATGTATAAATTTTGTCCAAATAGCAATATACTGTGTATATGTATCATTTTTTTTCAAAAATTGTGAATCATTAAAAATAATATCAAAACATAATGCCAGTTATGGAGGCATAGTGTTCTTCACCTTCAGGGTCGATGGTTCAAGTCCCTTAAGTCTTTGGGTCTTTGTGCACGGAGTTAAAACGTTCTCCCCATACTTGGTGGATTTCCTACAGGTTCTTCAGTTTCCTCACACATTCCAAAGACATGCAGATTTATCTAAAGTGTCATTCCCAAACTGTGAATGTGTGTGTGTCCTGTGATGGATTGGCACCCTGTCCAGAGTGTACCCCACCTAGTGCCCCGACTTCCTTGGGATAGGCTTCAGGCTTCCTCTGACCCTGTACAGGATAAGCGCTATAGAGAATAAACGAGAGTGAGTGAGTGAAACATGAGACAGCACCTTACCATAGTACAGAGATGTGAAACTATAAGGGTATACAATAATAGAGTTCAGAAATAGTGACTAGAGAACAGGACACAGAAGACAAATGTATTGTATGTCTTCTGTACAGACAGTAATCACACATTTAAAAAAAAAAGGTGAAGCATTATCTTTCTGTTAAAAATTTTTTATAACTATTCCTGTGAAGTGCTTCATGGCTTTCAAATGCAGAAAAACCTGTACTATTGATAACTCGAGTAATTACTTCCAGTAATACTGATGGTCTGATAGAAACTTTAGAGTTGTTCATGATCCAGATGGGTGGACACTGTTCACTAGTCCCGGTCTTAAAGCAGTTTAAGAAATCTGGGATCTGGGTCTAACAAAGAGTATTGTCAAGGCGCTAAACAAAACTAAAGCAGATTTCAAAAAACATTGAGGAACATTTCCAAGGTAAAGTGAAGCTAAGGTAAAACAGTGTATTTGATGGTCCTCAGATCCAGGACCTTTATCAAAAACAAAGTGAAAAAAAAATTGTGGCCACAAAGTTTTCTTAAAAACCTGATAACTACAAAGAGTTGCTGCAAATAGTGCTTTATACAACAGTCACAGTAGTTCTACTGAGCAGTCTGATGGGATGAGCGGCATTTTAGGAGTGGTGCTTATACATGGTAATATCATGTGGGATGTTTAACTACAGTACATGTAACACTCCACATCACAGGTGCTCCACAATCCTTAATTACACTAACTATCGGTCACAGCATGGGTGAAAGTAGGTCTGTGCAGTCTGCAGTACTGAGGAGAGAACAGCTGCCTGCCAAAACCCACTTTCAAAACCAGTCACAGAAGCATTTTCAGCAAGAAAACACACCTGATAATGTTATGTCATTATTATGTCAAAAAAAAAAAAAAACACTTTGTCTCTTTAATAATTGCTTCTGTGTTGTTCTGAATTCACTGCAAGTTGTCTTATGTGGTTTAACCCTGAAACCTGGAAGTTAACGGAGCTAATATTCTAAATCGTATAAGTTGCGTAAGTTCCTCAGGACTGTCCACCACCTGCATGGTCTATTATTCTCACCTTTTAGCTACATAGTTCCGGTAAGAATTGCAAACTACTTTTCCCACTGTTTATTACACGGATGTGTATTTTAATTAGTTAGCTCAACCAGTTGACATAGTCTTTTGATAATAAGTGTTGTTTGAGGAACTCTTATATAGAAGCAAATCAAGCTCAAGGTTGTGCTGATGTGCTGATTATCAGCATGGCCGTGATACCTTTGGCACTTGAGCTGCGCGTTCTTCTGATGACTGCATCACAGTTGTGCACACAAGCACAACCTCGAGTATGATATTGCTTAATTAAAAACGGTCTTATCAAAGATTCATCTGCAACACATTCTAAAGCTACATTTTTTTATTCTTAAGTTTTGGTAATGCTAACTGATTTCAGTAGGATATTGGCATTATGAGAAAAGGGTATCCAGGCAAAAATGAGGTTCATCAGTGTTTGAAGATTACTGATGTACAGAAAGTAGGGAAGCTCCATCCAAGGAACATAATAGTCAAAGGAAGAGCTGCATTGTAGTGTAGATACTGAATAAGAATGAATCGTTTAACTTTTGTTTTAGAATCCACTTAACATTTTGCTAGGTTATTTACAAATCCATCCAACTGCTTTGGTGAAGTTATGAAGCAAGAACCTATTTGGTATATCAGTGCCCAAAGTTTATATTTTCCTATTATTTCCAGTATTTCATTCTTATTACAATGAAAGTAATCAGGCCTAATTTCCACAACACTCATTTCGTGCAACAAAAAAAAAAAAGGGGGGGGGGGGGGGGTGAGGCCGTTCCAAAGTTCAGCTGAGACCCATTGTGATGTCTGGAGGAGAGGCAAGATGCAAGCGCAGATAAACCGTTCATTAGAGCGAGATTAAGACATAATAAAACAAAAGAAACACAAAGTACAAACGATGCTAATGCTAACCAACCCAAGCTACAGACTGACACTAGCGCTATATATAGTGAGACTAATTAGGAAAGATAAAATGCAGGGGAGTTCAGTTAGTTAATACCACGTGACTGAGGTGAAGTGCATGATGGGAACTGAAGTTTTGACATAAGAGTCATTTATCTGCAGTCCCACCAAGCTAAATCAACCTGATATCCAATCAATATGGTGTATTTAGGACAATTTTCTTTACTCTTTTCTTACCAGGGTAACCACATAGCTATAGGGCTAGTTCCCGGTTAGCCATACAGATAGTTCTGGTTATGAATTATGGCCACTCCAGTCAAGGTAAAGAGTTAAATTTGTAGATAACGTAGCATTTGAAAGCATTTAGCATTTGAAAGATACTAGCTTAGTGGGACTGCAGAAGCTCATAGTCGGGGTGAAGAGCAGGAAAACTTATCATGACTAGGATCTATTGTAATGTACTTACAATCACTTTGATTTTGATTTAAGACAGATTAAAAAAAAAATAAAAATAACTTTTCAATATGGTATTGTATGTACCGTATGCTGTCTGAAATGGCAAATATCTATCAATGAACAGTTTAATCCAATCCTCCATCCATCCATTAATCTATCCATCCATCCATCCTGTGTAGGGTCACACAGGGCTGAGAGTCTGTCCCAGGGAACAAGGCGGGGTTCACCCTGGAAGTGGTGCCAACACATTGCATGGCAGATGCGCACACACACACACACACACACACACACACACACACAATCATAGGGTTAGACAGGGTTACACTATGCGATGGCAAATGCCAGTCAGCCTTTGGACTGTGGGAGGAAACCCACTAAGCACGGTGAGAACATGCAAACTCTGGCAATTGTGTTAGTTATTGTGTTAAAAGCAAAATATATGAGCACTTTTTTAATATACTTTTACATATACAAACTAAACTCAACATGTTTCCAGACATATTTGTAAAACTTGCCAAAATATAAGAAATAATAATAAAAAAAAAAGCTAAGTTGGTGTACTACTAAGCGTGTGGTCTGATCCTCTGGTGAAACCTGAGCCCATTAGACCCGTTCCTGAGAGCTGAATCCAGTTCACGGGTCATTTATTAAACTCTAAACACTGAACACGGGGTTGGAGGCTGCTGGAGGATGCAGGGTCAAGGGTTAGTGCTCGAGGGTAACCAGTCTTCTCCTCTTTTACACCTGCACGTCCGAAGGAGTCTGTCACTTTACCTTTCCTGTCCACTTACACTAATTTCCAGCTGGGAGCATGCACAAACTGCAGTGCATTCTGGGATGTCATTAGTGCCATTAGTCTGTCTAGCGTTTACATTAACGTAGTCCTGATCTGAGATATTAACTGTTTGATGTTTTATAATGAGGTGAGAGTGCATAAAAAAGCACACGAACATGTGCGCACACACACACACACACACACACACACACATACACACACCCTTGTCAGTGTTACAGGTGTACTGAGGAAGGTCCATGTCTACAAAGATATGCACACTGAGGAAGTGTATTTATGTAAAGTGTCTTCTTTAGGGAAGGAAAGATTGACTGGGTCAGACCTTACTGACCTCACACACACACACACACACACACACACACACACACCACTGTGGCTTTTGTTCAGGTACGGGACTCATTGTTCTCATTATCTCTTCGTCTTCTCACAACTCCTTCTTCTTTCTTCCTCTCACTCTCTGTTTATCTCAATCTCCTTTCTGTGTCCTTTCTGACTTTCTCTGTCCTCCACATCACTGAATGCATTCCTTGCTTTCTCTCTCCCTCTCTTTTTTCTTTTGCTTATTTTTTTTACTTATCTCTGTCGCTGTATCTTTCTTTCTCTCCTTCTGTCATTCATCCGTCTTCATTCATGCCTGCATATCTCTCTTTCTTTGTCTTTCTCTCACCAGTTTCTCCCTTTCTCTTCTTCTCCTCTCTTTCTCTTTTACTCCGTCTCTCAGGCCTCTTCTAAGCTCCCCTCTTATCATGCCTCTCTGTTTCTTCCTCTGTCTCTCTCTCTCTCTTTCTCTCTCACAGTCTCTTTGTGTCTTACACTATCTATCTCTCTATCTGTCTCTGTTTGTATGTCTATCTCTTTCTAAATGACTCCTGTCCCTCTGTCTGCCTCTCTCTCACTTTGTCTGTCTGTTTATCGTTTTTGTCTCTCTTTCTCTCACTCTTTTTGTCCTTCTCTCTCACTCAGTCTTTCTGTCTGTCTTTGTCTATATCCCAAACCCTGTCTCACTCTTTCTCACTTCCTCTGTTTATCTCTGTCTCTTATTTCGGCTGTCTTTTTCCCCCGTATGCTTCTCACTATAAAGTTTCTCACTTTATTTCTTTCTCTTCTACTTTGTTTGTCTTTTGCTATTTCTGTCCCCATTTTTCTTTCTCTGTCCCATTCTCTCTCCCTCTCTCTCTCTTTATCCCTTTATCTCTTGCTCTGGTTGCCTGGCATTGAAGAGGCCATCACCGGCGGTGCAGGAAGCCTGTTGCCATGGCGACGGGGCCTGTTGCCGTGCCGCAGGCAGGTTAGTGTTCAGCGCTGATAGTATGATGATCTGAAAACAGAGCAAGCTGTCACATCACATGAACATGAACACAAACATGCTCTCTCTCTCTCTCTCTCTCTCTCTCTCACGCACACACACACACACACACACTGAAATGGAGATGAGTATAAATGAATTTTAGATACTATGGTGATGTCCCTTGTGCATATGATAGGTGGATGGAGGAATGAAGAACAGATAAATAGATGAATAAAATGACAAATAGACAGAACAAGGGATTGAAAGATGGATAAATATCAACAATGGATGGATAAATAAGTGAATGCATTAAAGGTTTGTTCTGTTATTATTATTTTTTACCCGCATAAGTGATAACTTGTCACTTTACATGTCACAGCATTAAAGGTAATCCTAAAGGGATAAAAGTATAAACTGTCATATATCCTTCATAATAAATTGATAAAAGGAATAAATCACTGAGTGAGGTGTTGTTAAAGGAAAATACGAGACGGGAACAGTGACGGGAACAGATGTACGTGATGAGGCAGAAAGCTTGAGATTTTATGAATGAAGCTGGAGGGAGGAAAAGGAAAAATGTGTGAATAAAAAAAAGAGAGAGAGAGAGATGCAGGGTTCTTTGTCTTTTTTCCTCTAAATTGGTATGCAGAGCGCAGCAGGATGAGTCAGGAGTGAGTCACGGATCTGCAGCCTCGCTGCAAAATGTCATCCTCCATCACTCGGACCCTCCCCGGCACAAGGGCAGGAAATGAAAGGTTTAGGAGACGTGGGGAAAAAAGAGGGATGGTGAATGGGTTATTAATGAGGATGGGAGAACAGCTGTGTTCAGAAGTTCTAAACTGTTTACACACACACACACACACACACACACACACACACACACACACACACACACACACACACACACACAGAAGAAGTTGATCAGACTGCTAATGAATAGTTGCTGTTCAGTTGATTACTGGTTATAATAAATCTGTCATGTGAGATCACTGACTCTTTGTCTCCCTCATGTGGTCACTTTCTGTAACTGCGACCAAATTTGACCTCAGTTTCGCCAATATTAAAGCTAATAATATCTTTATAGTAGGATCCAAGCACAGCTGGACTAGAAATGGTGTTGACCACAGTATGACATTTTAAAATTTTTATGAACAAAATGAATAATCTCAGCTCGATCAGATATTGGGTTGTGTAGATAGCGCCCCTAGTGGTTAATTGTTTTCAAATATTATATGAAAACTATTGTACATTTCCCTTTTTTTTTTTTTTTGGCACAACACTCAACTTTATTTAAAGAGTCTGGGAATAGTCACTGATCCATTACGGTCCGGTTTAGCTTTACCAGTTTACAGGATCAGACCTACCTCCCATGACATTCAACACGAAGAATGTCATTCGCACTGACCTGCCATATTTTAAGTGGCAGTTTGGCCTCAGTGTCAGGTTATGGCACCATATTATTAGGCATTTAACGAAGTGTTCACACCTCCACTGAAATACTAACTAATTCTTTTGAATAACCACCTAAAAGCAGATATCTACGCTAAGTTCACCTTACAGCTCCTTTGAGTTATTACTGGCCACCTAGTGGTCGAGAATGGAAAGTGCAACAAGTGCTAATAGATACTCATTGAGGCGAGATATCTTGTTTCTTCTTAGCAAACTTTAGCTAATATTTTTTCTCATGCTAGCCGAATGTTACCCTAGCTGTGACTTTTTCTGTACCTTGCCAAATGTCAGTTTAATTGTAACCATTTAGCCGTGGGTCATAACTATACTTTGTTCACAGTCAGTTGCAGATTTAGCTGCAAAGTCGCATGTTGTTGTATTTCTATACAGTTTCTCCTGAGAGGACGTTCGTCTCAGGAATCCAAGCGAAGGTGTTTTAGGTATCTTGAAGGCTGTTTTTTTTTCTTTAGCAGCAAATGATTAGGTTTTAGCAGAAATCATACATTTTGTCCTACACTTGAACATAAAGTTCTTGAGAAAAGCTCTAGGCGTTGACTCGGGTGCTGGTAAAGTGTTTGTGACGTGTGAACTCATGGGCCGAGTTTATCCCTGTAATTTACTGGTGCTTGTACGTGTGTATTTGTTTTTACCACATCCATGAGTCAGCAGGAACAGAAAAAAGAAAGAAAAAAACAGTTTGGCCTTAAGTTCCAGGTGCATACCAATAACCTTTTTTCATTCTTCTTCTTTATGACATTCATGTTGCATCAATGACTCCTATTAATACTAGTACATTTCTACTACTACTCATGCTTTTACTCCTACTCCTACTCCTACAGTATTACTTCTTCTTCTGTTACATCTATTGCTACTTCTTCTTCTTCTTCCACTACTTCTGCTACTATTAATCAAAGTAATCCCACTACTACTGCTACTATTACTTCTTCCTTTAATACTCCTATGACTACAGCATTATTATTATATTTTTATTACACCATAAAAACTGAATACCTATTGTTACACCAGTTCTACGTCTACTGCTTTGATTATTACCTCTGCTACTCCTAGTAACACTATTACTTCTTTTTCTCATGCTACTATTACTTTTACCATGTAACCTCTTGCTAATACCTATGCTCCTCCTCCTATTTATAATAATACCCCTGCTCCTGCTCCCCCTCATACTAATACCGCTGCCTCATGCTCCTCCACATGCTAATAGCCCTGCTCCTCCTCCTCCCTCTCATCATCATCATCATCACACTAATACCCCAGCTCCTCCTCCTCCTCCTCCTCCTCATCATACACATACCACTGCCCATCTTCCTCCTCATACTTATAGTCCTCCTTCCCATCATCATCATCATAACCCTGCCCCCTCCTCCTTATACTAATACTGTAGCACTTTTCCTCCACCTCCTTATGGGTTATTTTATGAATGTGTTATTTTTCTACTATTACTTCTACTCCAACTACTACTACTAATAATAATAATGATAATAATAGTAATACATATTATTTATAAAGCACTTTATATTTAAAAAAAATCTTTAAACACTTCTATTCCTACTATTACATTTGGCAGACGCTCTTATCCAGAGCAACTTACATTTTTATCTCATTACACATCTAAGCAGTTGAGGGTTAAGGGCCTTGCTCAAGGGCCCAACAGTGGCAACTTGGTGGTTGTGGGGTTTGAACCTGGGATCTTCCGAACCGTAATCCAATGCCTTAACCACTGAGCTACCCCTGGCTCTGTTACTATTACTATAGCTACTTCCTCTCCTTTTTTTACTAATTTCATTACTACAAATATTAAGTCTTCTATTACTCCTCCTCCTCTGATATGCAGTGAAATGCTTATATACGACTCCCCGTGACCTTAAAAAAAGATTATCAATAGGAAATAAATATGGAATAAAATAAGAATTAAATATAGAAAAACTTTAGGTATGGAAAATATAGCTATAGAGGATAGAAACTAAATATATAAGAATATTAAAAAAAACTTAGCTGTACAAATATGGAGAAAAAGAATTCTGTACAAATATAGAAAATATTAACTTTTGTGTGGAAATAAAATAAAATTGAAATAGAAATGTCAAGGGAGAGAGCAAATATGCATGAATGTAACGATGCAATGTCCATAAATGTGCAATGAGCAAAAATGAAATAGAAATATGTGCAAATGTGCTGAATGTGCAGATGTGCAATGTTCATAAGTGTCCATAACGTCTATAAATGTCCAGAGTGAGTGCAAATGTGAATATCCGTAAATGTGTAATGTCCAAAAGTTGGTTTAGTCCTGTGTGGTGGTGTTATTGAGAGATCGTATCGCCTGTGGGAAGAAGCTCCTTCACGGTCTCTCTATGCTGGCCTTCAGGGAGCAGAATCACATTCCTGACCGCACCAGAGAAAACTGTTCATTACTAAGGTGGCTGAGGTCCTTCACATTGTTCCTGGCTTTGGTCCAGCACCGCTGGCTGTAGATCGAGTGCAGGTCAGGGAGTTCGGTGCGGATGATGCACTCAGCTGATCGCACCACCCTTTGTAGAGCTCGTCTGTCCTGCATGGTGCTGTTCCCTGAACCAGGTCATGATGTTTCCCATCAGGACACTCTCTATGGTGCAGGAGTAGAAGTTTCCGAGCAACCTGGAGGGCAGTTTAAAGTCTCCCAAGCGTCTGAGGTGGTAGAGACGCTGCCGGGCCTTTTTCACCATGGTGGTGATGTGACAGGACCATGACAGGTCCTGTGTGATGTAAACACCGAGGTAACGGAAGCTGTCCACTCTCCCCACTGGGGCCTTTTTGATGACGGGGGTCTGGTAGTTCCTCACTTTCTTTGTATTGAAGTCCACTATCAACTGCATTGTCTTGCTGACGTTTAGAAGGAGATTGTTCCTCTGGCACCAGTTGTCCAGATTTCCAATTTCCTCCAGGTAGGCCGTCTCATGTTATCAGTGATCGGGCCCCCTGTTACTGTTACTATTTCCATCAGTACTACTATTGCTCTTTCTTCTACTGGTACAATATTACTTGGAGTATATATATATATAAACTTTTTTATAATTATTATTATATTAGTTTTGAATGTTTCATTAATGTGCATATTAATACTTTAAGTATTAATGAATTAATGCAACCACAGGGGGAGAAGAAGAGGATGCGGAGGATAGGGTTGGATGAAGGCAGGTGATTCGCTCTTGCACTGTTGCCTTGCATCTCCAGGGTCCGGGTTCGATTCCTGGCCAGGTAGATTCCTGCATTTGTGTACATGGAGTTTGCATGTTCTCCCCGTGCTTGGTGGGTTTCCCTTGGGGTACTCCGGTTTCCTCCCACAGTTCAAAGACATGCAGCTTAGGCTAATTGGCGTTCCCAAAATACTCCAAATTAAACAGTAGAGATGATGAGTGAGTGTGAAGTGGTGTATGTTATTGATAGTTATTATATGACATATTTTAACCACAACAAGAACATAATAATAGCTATTATTAATAATAAAAATTAAATTTATAATAATTTCTGGCTAGAAATTATCTGAAAGTATGATTTATAATAAAAGCCTTAACTCTCTCTCTTTCTCTCTCTCTCTCTCTGTCTGTCCCTCTCACTCTTTCCACACTTGGCTCTCTGAGCTCATCCATTACATTAGGTCGCCAAGGCAACTGAACACATCTAGACCCGCCTTCTTTTTTCACTCTAGCCAATCGGGAAAGCGCATGGGCGTGGCCAACAGCCTCTCGACACCCAGCTGCTTTATCAGTCCAGTCTGCAGAAGTTAATTCGTGACCGGAGGAAAAGAAAATAAACACACGGAAGAAAAGGAAGGATTTCAGCTCGAACACACACACACGCTGAAGATAAAGTGTAAATTATGAAGCGTTAGGGGGTTCAAAAAGAAGACAAAAACCAGAGGGGAAAAAGAAAGAAGAAGGAAAAAGAAAGAGCCATATTTGTGCGGCGCGTTTGATTCCCATTAGAGCTCGAGCGCACTTTCTTATCAAAGCAGGAAGGTGAGGAACACACACACCTGTACAGGTACACTTCCTGCCTGTATTACATGCAATCCTTATTTCTGGGGATTTTACACCAGCTGCGGGTTTATTTAATGTGTTGCATGATTCTGTAATGATGTTGGATGTGTTAATGATTAGTGTCATTAGTGACACTTCACCTGTTGATGGTTCACTCACCTGCACAAAGCACTGAGAGCTGTGTGGAAAAGAATCATCAAGGTGTGCTGAACATTTTTTAATGGCTTTAACATCCAATATGAAGAACTAGTAACTACACATGGTTACACATGGTTTGCATTAGGGCTGTAGATATAGAATGTTTTAGTAATCGAGTATTCTACCAAAAATTTTATCGATTAATTGAGTAATCGGATAAAATGTACTTTTGCTTAAGTAAACAGCAATGTAAAATATATAAGAGAAACAAAGATTCATTGGTTTTATTTTTAGAAAAATCTAAGTTTATTTTGTTAAATGCATACTGCATTTTATCAAAAATAAACATTGTCATTATTCACAGTACAAGGAATAGCTTAAAGTTGACTGAGATGAATTAAGTGCATTACAGTGTCATACATTTTTATTTTAAAGCCTTTTCTCAGATGCAAAAACAAAAAAAAGGTGTTTCAAATGACTAAGTATCAAAAACACTAAGGCACACATTAAAATAAATAATTATACAAAAACACTAAGTTGTGCAACTTAACTTACAGAACTAAAAGTTTCGAAATTTACAGTTCAGGCATAACATAAGCCTTTACTGAAAACTTCTGTTTGTTTTCTCTTGCTGGTTTCTTCTCCTCTTGGCTCGCTGATTATTTTATTGCAACCTTCAATTTGGAAGCCCGCAACAGAACGCTCCCTCAAATCAATACACAGCTAACTGTTTGCGTCTTCTTCCGCTTTGTGAGTGACGTAAGTGCTTCTTCTTCATTGGTGTTTACTGGCGGCTTGCATCCGGAAGTGTCACGCCAAACAAATAACTGCGCAAAAACATAACGCAAGCTTTTAAAATTCATTAAAAGGAGCTTCAAGGCCGAAGATTTTGTTTTAATCATTTTTTGTAATCTCCAGGAATCGTTTTAGCCGTAGTCTGCATTTGCATATTGAAACTTGATTGGCTGTTATTTTTTATGATGTCACACTGTACAACACTCACTTACTTTGAGAAAGAAGACATCTTCATGTATAAAGTGTTTTTTTTTTTTTAAGTGTATTTAACCAAAGATGTCCCATTTATAGTGGATTTCGCTGTATCGTTATTGGTTAAACGTGTAGCGGTACTGTATATTACACCGCCAAATCCAGCATGGTAATTAAATGATAGCAAATTGCAGTGAAGCACATATGATTGAATTGGAAGCACATATGATTGAATTGTTGTCCTTTTTTTTTTTTTTTTTTTTTTTGCATAACGAGATACATGTATGATCCCCGGCCCTTTTTTACACAGGTGAGTGCAAATGTTTGTGCCCCATCCTTGTTTTGTTATAATGTAACTGAATGAGCAAGAATAGAATGTAATCAATGTAGTCAATATAAATAAAGAGAATATAGTAAAAAAAAAAAAAAAATGCTTTCCTTGACACTGTACAGGATAAGCAGTATAAATAATAAATGAATGAATAATCCAATAATAAAAAGGTTGTAAAATAATCTCAATAATTTTAAAATAATTTAGTAAAAATACAAATAAACTGCAAACACACTTAAAACAAAAAGTTTGCACCCCCTGTGCAATACATAATCTGCTTACTCCTAATCTTTAATTGCTTTTTTGCATGCACATCTGATCTTGCCATTGTGTTGCCACGTCCTGATATTACGTGGCAAGGAACTCATTTGAGAGCAGAAGTGCTCGGGTGATCACACACTGCATCACAATAGCTATATTTCATAAATGATAATCCGTTATCCACTAGGTAGTTTTTAATCTTCTGGCTTTGTGTTTATATAAATTTCCTATTTACATCTATATCATGATATATCAGATTACTGGAGTGTTATATTTGAACAGGGTTGATGGTCAGGGGTGCACATATTTTCTGCCATGTAGTTTATAAACTGTGAATTTGTAAGAAACCAAGTGCAGTATAAGACAAGTACTCAGATGATATGAAGCAAGGACATGCCTGTATCTGATGTCCAGTTGGGCTGATGCTGTATTTCTCATCCCTCCCCCCCCCATCTCTCTCTCTCTCTCTCTCTCTCTCTCTCTGTTTAGGAGTGATGGAGGGTTGGGGTATATTTCGGACATTGTCGTGCTACGTGGTCAGCTGTCAGGTGCTGGGCGTGGCATGCGTGGTGATCACGGGTGTGTGGATGGGCCACTTTCACGGGGGCTACGCCTGGGACGGCTCGCAGCAGCAGTTTAACGTGCACCCGCTCTGCATGGTCATTGGCCTTGTCTTTCTCTACGGAGACGGTGAGACATCAGATACAGTGCTAATTCTGCATCTTTTATTTATTCATTTATTTATTTCCCCCCTGAGGCATTTCTGTAACACAGAATGTAAGACTCATATCGTTTCCAGGATTGAGGATTAAGGAGTGGCAGATTGATTTAGGATTTTGTCCCAGTTACTGATTGGCATGTGCAGGGCAATCACATGTACACAGTCTGAAAAACAGTTTAATCATTTGATAAACAATAAGAGCCAACACCAGTACTGAGCTCTGAACACTTTCTGTGTGTGGAACTGTGAGGCTGTAATTACGAGAAGGAGATTTGAGATGTCAATTCAGGCAGCAGAGAAACAACCAGTTAGTAGTAAGGATGCAAATAAATAAAGGAATATGGTCAAAATGACAAGTAAAGAGTATTTAACACACATTTAAAACATCACTCGGCATAAATCCTGTATTGTCAGGAAAGATTACAAGGTGTATTTCCAGCTGAAAATAAACAATAGAATCGCACAGAAACCAAACACTTGCTCATTTGTTTTCTTTCTTATAGCCTTTTACAACATGGTTTTATCTGTTTATTTATTGTATATTTTTATTAAAAACTGAATTTTAAAATAATTTAATTGTTTTTCTTTTTATACATTGTCATAATCTATGTCTATGTATATACACACATATATACATTTCTATAATTTTTCTTTCTCCTTACTCCCCTTTCCTCTTAGTTTTCCTTCCCTCATCCTTTTCTTTTAGCACTCTTTTTTTTTTTCTTTTTTTTTCTTTGCCTTTCATCTTCTTTTTTTAAAAATTAAACTGTAGTCCTAGTTTTCTTGATAAAAGTCTCTTATCTTTGGTCTCTTTCCATTACTTTTTTCTTTCTTCTGCATTCTCTTAATTTTCTTCTCTTTAATTTTTCACCTTTTAATTTCTTATTCCTTTCCCTTTTCCAAAGTTTCCCCTCCTACTATTTTATTTTTCTTATTTCCTCCTTTCCTCTTCCATCCCTTCCTTTTCACCATGTTATTGTTTACCTCCAGCTCTTATAGTGTTTAAAACTCTATCTGCTTGGACACACACAGACACAGACATTATGCATAATAAGCATATTTCTGGTCCTCTGAGGCTTCACACATCAATCACGTGAGGTTTCTTGAAGCACATGGAGTTCGGCTCTTTTGAAAACTTGAAGGAAAGTTTCATTTTTTAGCTGCAGTATTAAAAGGACTGAGCTGCTTTACTAAAACACGAGTCTGGCTTCAGATCCACACTTTGGATTGCTGCTGGGGATTTGCACTTGGCTGTGAGAGCAGAATACAGCTTAAATTACAGAAGGTTTCTGTCAGGAACTGTTCATTCTAATTGAGGTTGTTTAGTACTATTGTGTAAAACGTATTAAGGGTGGGGCCTCATGTGAACTCGGTTGGTGATTTACAATAAAGCCTTCTCCAGCAAATCCCAAAGATTCTCATTAGGGTTAAGGTCTGGACTCTGTGGTGGTCAGTCCGTATGTGAAAACGATGTTACATGCTCCCTAAACCACTCCTACACAATTTAAGCCCCTGGCATCGTCATCTTCAGATCACAACACTGCCTCCAGAGTCTTGTACGGTAGGCACTAGGACTCTTCTTACCCTGATGCACACAGCAGACCACATGACCTTTTCCCAATTCTCCATGGTCCAATCTTTATGCTCCCTAGCAACTTGAAGCCTCATTAGCCTCACTGATAAATGGTTTTCCTAAGGCTACACAGCTGTTTAGTCCCAATCCCTTGAGCTCTCTTCGCATTGTGTGTGTTTGTTATACGATTAAACATAATCGTAAGTTCTTCTGTTGCTTTTTTTTTTTTATGAATTGATTTCACTTAGTGCTTAAGTGATTTCCTATCACCCTCATTCCTGGTATTACTGCATCCTGTAATTAGTCACTCACTTTCCACAGGTGTTTTCCCTCCAAAGGAAATGATGTCAATACACAAAATGGCATCATATTTAAGGAGACAGTACTGTAGTACAAATACTAGGGTGAATGTTCACTTGTACTTACTTGGACATGTTAAAACCCTTGTGATCACTGATTAAAAATACTCACATGGGAGAAAAATATATAGATTTAAGAGGGTTTAGGCACAAACTGTAAACAGTATTAAAATCAGTATACTCAACCCTATGGACATGGGAAAATTTAGTGATTAATGAATAAAACCAGTGTAAAATGTAACAGTGTAAATTAATTTTAATATTTGATTTGGGAACACTGCATAATATTTTACATTTAAAAAGTATTAAATATTTTTTGTAAGATTTTAAGAAATTATATTGTCTACCATGACCTGCACCAGGGGACGTAAAAGGCAAACTATTGTACAAATGACCCGTATTGCCAGGTCTGGTATAGTTAGTGATGGGAAGATTGCAGTTGCTATGGCAACATTACAGATTGACAGTCTGACCTGACTGCTCTTTAATAAATCAGTTTAAAAAAATAGGAACAGATTAGTGCAGCTGTAGAGCGTGTGAGACGGCGCTATAGATCTGCCTGTGAGCTGAACCAGACTTTGGACAGCTTTGTCTATGAAACCTGTAATGAGTGTATTTATTGTTTAGCTACAGGGTAGCGAGTTTAAATCCCTGACAGAACCAGACGCGTTTTGTTCGGCTAATCTCTTTAGCCGTCACTCGGGCAATTCGATTAGGACGCTGAATCTGAAAGGTCATTGTTCCATTAAAGGGTCAGTCTTTCAGAGTGACATGGCTAAGAACAGGCCTGAGGGCAGCTCTGTACCCGAGAGACGTGTTCAACGTGTTCCTCCCCCAGGAAGGTTTCAAAATATTAGGTTATCAAAAAAAAGAAATACTAATTTGCCAGGGATGACCATATGTCAGTTTCTTTTTTTAAATAACAATTAATATTATTATTCTAGATGCTCTGTAGTATTCTTTACTCTATTAGTGATATTAAAAGGGTTCACCTCTATTTTTTAACCTCATGTCCTTTTCCCTATTCCCCCTTTCCTTTGCTTCCCTCATCTTTCCAACTTTCCTCTTCATTTTCTTTTCTTTTGTCTCATTTCCTTTCATTTCCTCTTCCTTTTTTCTAATATCCTTTTCTCTAACTTTTTTCTTTAACTTTTTCCTGTATACTTTGTACTGTATGTCTTTGCCACTGTATTTAAAAATATTACACATTTTTCCATGTGCTAAAAAAGAAATAAAACGTAATCATACAAGCATACACTACCGATGTGTTATTTAAAGATTATGGTGAAAGCACTGAACTAACCTTTATCAGAGAGAGGGATGAAATTTGAGACTTGTCCTTTGGTTCAGAACTGACCCTGCTGCCGTTTTACTATACCCCACATTGTAGGTGTCCTGGTGTACCGGGTGTTCAGAAATGAGAGTAAGCGCTCGGTGAAGATTCTCCATGCTCTGCTGCACATGATGGCGCTCATTATCAGCATTGTGGGTACGTACTGTCTGCTTATCTGTATATTCATAAATAAACTGACCTTTATATAATTTTCAAGCCCAGTATCTATTACTTTAGCTTACCTGCTCTATATGCTCCATGCTGATAGTTAAGCTGAAAAGACACTTGGATTTATAAAGGTGGATGCAGTGTAACAATGGTCTGTCTCTTTTATTAGGTCTGGTGGCCGTGTTTGATGTTCACAACAAAGCCGGCTTTCCTAACATGAACTCTCTCCATAGCTGGTGTGGCATGCTCACCTTCATCCTCTTCATCATACAGGTGGGCCAAAAGTGATCCTTCCACACCTGAACCCTCACACACCTGGCTCTCATGCTCTCCTACACCTCAACTATCCCATACTCGGCTTTCATGATGTAACTACCCCCCACACTTGGCCATTCAGTCCTCAGTTACTGTACATGTCAACTACCCTTACTTCTGGCTTTTTATTCCTTACTTAGGCTACACCGCAGCTTCCTAACACCTGGTGCTCATCCCTTTACTATCCCCATACCCGGCCCTTTACACCTCAACTACATTAAAAATGGGTTTATAATCCTCACCCACACCCGGAACTGCTTGGACTTGCAGTACTTATCTACACTTTAACTGAATCTACACCGGCCGCAGCTGGGCTTTTTGTCTCTACCTATTGCTAAACTGGTCTTTCAGTTCTGCTGAACTACCCCACACCTGAACTACCCACACCTTGCATTTCATCCTTATTATACCTGAACTACCCACACCTGGCCTTTCATCCTTATTACACCTGAACTACCCCACACCTGGCCTTTTATCTTTACTTACACCTGAACTACCCTACAGCTGGCCTTTCATCCTTACTACACCTGAACTACCCCACAACTCTGTGTAAACTAAACTGTTCAATTTAAATTGAGGTGTGTTTTATTTCTAACTTCCTGTGCAGTGGCTACTGGGATTGGGCTTTTTCCTGTTTCCCTGGGCATCATCAGTGCTACGGAGATGGTACCTGCCACTGCATGTATTCTTTGGCCTGGTACTCCTGGCCATGGCAGTGGGTTCCTCCCTCATTGGCATCACAGAAAAAGCCGTCTTCAGTGGCCTGTGAGTACATCGGCAAATGTTTTGGCATAATATGGAATGCAGATGTTGTATACAAACTTGTGCACATACTGTATGTAGGATCTCGAATTGAGATAAGCAGCGAATTTGCGATCTCTAGGCAGAAGTCATAGCAGCTCCACATTTGGCACTCATCTATCTGCATCTGTTTCAGATTTTGTTTATTCCCATTCAGCTTTATGACAGGACTTGTATTCAGTCAGTAATAGTAGCAGCAGTCTGTATGAAGTTGAAGAGCTTATTTAGAAAAGCGTGAGTCACCAGAGCCTAATGAAAGCTCCAGAAAATGCACCATTGTGTCAAGAGTCTTTCAGCTGGAGGTCATCAGCAGGATGTGTCACTCCAAAAAGTGACTCACTGTGACTCAGTAGTTTGCAGATCGCAACTGATAAATATCATTCACAGTGACGCAACGAACAAGCTTTGTACCATTTTTACTAAAGCACTGAGCAGCTGATGTTCACAGATGTTTCATCCTCACTAGCATAGTGCATTGGTTTGTACAGTAGCTGGAACTTTAAGTCAATGTTTTAATTATTTTCTGGAGTAATAAGGTAAATGTGCATAAGTAATTGCCACTTTGGTTCTTAACTGTCTGAAGCTGTACAAACAAAACAGTTTACAGATCGTCAGTCGACGCAGTTAAAGATAGGTAGCTTACTCCACCGACACAGCGACATTATTACTGATAGCTGGTTCAAATGAGGGAATGAAGATCTGGGTCACATTCATTCTTCTGCTAAACTGAATTTTAATAGTTTGTCATACTTTCTAGTTTCCTAAGGAACAGTTATAAAACCTGTTTATCCTGGAAGAAAATATCTTGTTTTAATGTAGCACTGTAGAAGTACAGTATAAGTAAGGGATAAAACATGGGAAATTTACCGACAGTGGCATGGGGTGATTCATGTTCTACTGTTAAATTACAATGTGCATTGAGAAGAATCAACCCCTTTAAAATAATCACATTTTGTTGCTTTGCAGGCTGAAATGACTACAGACACAGTTTTTGTTTTATCAAGTTACTTAGTGTAACTTTTAACATGAAGTAATTAATGTAAAGTAAATACAGCTGCATAAAACAAAAACTGTCTGTCTTCATTTCAGGCTGCAAAGCAACAAAATGTGATTATTTGAGGAGGAAGGATTTGAAAAGTACAGTATTTTATAACAAGCATCTGTTTTTTTTGTTTTTTTCTCAGTCTCTCTTTTTCTGCCTGAAAAAAAAGAACAGGAAAGAAAACCACTTAGTTATAGTGATGAAGTACTAATGCTGACGTGTTCCCCCTATTGTGTCGTAGATCATCGTTTGCTCCCGAGGAGGTTCTGGCCAATGTTCTGGGCCTGTTGCTGGTGTGTTTCGGGGTCCTCGTAGGCTACGTGGTGACCAGAGAAGAGTTCAGACGACCGCCGAACCCCGAGGAAGAGGCGCTGTCTGTTCATTTCAACACTCTGAGCGAGGACTCCAGGCCCAGCTCGCCTTAACACAGCACTTAGACTTCAACACTCCTCCTATGATGTAGTCTTCAGTCTCCTTACTCCTGTTCTTGTGTGTGTATGTGTGTTCAGTAATAGAAAGCATCTTCATGTCTGTACAGATGACTGTATAAGTGGCAAAATAACATTTTAATTTAAGTATATTTAAAAATCTACAAGTTAGGAAAAATATTTATTTAATGGTGCAGTATGTATGATTTTGTATTTCCACTTTTAATGAGAATTTATACCAGATTGCATTTCATGGACTAAGTGCTGTAGAAGACAACACAATATGTACACTAATGTCCTATTTAGTGGGTTGGAAGCATCACGAGTATTCAGTATTCTAAAGGTGATCACTATTTCGTATTAATGCAGAAGTGTTACAGTGTTACACAGCTAGCATGCTAATTAATACAGAGACAGGTTAGTAGTAAACAAATACACCAAATGCAGCCTGCTAAAGCTTTGATTGCCCTACTGTTACTCAAGTGCATCTAAAAGTTTTTTAAAAAACACATATATTTGATAGGCAGAAGCGTCTGTTAGCGTCTATTAGCTTAGTGTGCTAGCCAAAACTGTTTAGTTAAAAGAACACACAACGCAACAGAGTTGATTGCCTTGAAATATACCATCTGATGAGGAGTTAATAATGTTTATCCGACTTACCAAATACAGTATATCTAACAGTTTTATATACACAGGTTACTGTACATTAAAGCCCCATGACAAAAGCACATCACCTGCCTACAGCTAAAAGGGATAAACACTAACTATTACAGTTACTCACAACAAGAGTGAACAGAATGATCGCACAACTTATTGTTGTCCAGTTTACCCCATTTTAGAGCACAGAAATGCCATTACTCATATAACACACACCATTCGCCAAACACAGACCAATACATACCGTACACTACCATACTAAACAACTGGATAAAGATACAAACGTTCCTACAGTATGTGTGATTAGTAAACAAGTAAACACAGTACCTGTTAAGCAGAAAAACTCTAAAACTCCATCAGTCATTTTGATTTCATTTGCTCACATTCTCATGCTCTCTTCTGATTGGCTACAGCTCCTGCCAGTCATCACTAGGCAGGATGTTTGACATGTCATACATGTTTTTCCCTCCCCTGACTCAATGTCTTTCTTTTTAATTTAAATCAAATTTTATTTTTATTAATTTAAATTTGGACAGAATAATAGCTAAAATGATAATAGATAAAATGTTTTTCAATATTCATTTATTTATCACCTCAAAAGTATTACAAAAATTCTTAAATTCCCAACTATGTGTACATTACCTGTAATGATTTATTTCCTAGGCTTTTGCAAGTAAACAATTGAACATCCATATAATTTAGATTTTTGTATAATTAATTGTGCAGCACTATTTCAGCTGTTTGCAACTTTTTATATTTATCTTAAAGTTAACTACACCCTTGGAAAGTTTCAAAATCTCACTGAGTTCTTGGATTTTTTTTATGTCTGTGACAAAAAAAACAATTGAATTGATATCAGACAACATGGTGACGTCACCCTTTGTGTTTTTGAAGCTCTAATTACTGCAAACTGACTTTTTATTAGAGCTTGTAAGTGTGTTCTAGATCTCTACAGTAGGTTTGAAACTGCTGTAATAGCACAAAATTTTCCGGAAATAATAGTGAAATAATTATAATTATATATCCTCGTCATGTTGTGTTTACAAATAATGCGTTTTTAGCTGTACGAGTAAAAACCATTGAGCTCGTGATTACCGGTTGGAAACTCGTAATTTTCGGAAAGCTCTTATTTGACAGTGTGTAACCTCAGTAAGTTATAAACAAATAGCAACGACAACAACAACAAAAAAGCCAACAGCTTCTGGAATGAGAAGTTAGCTAGTTTGTAGTGTAATGTTAAATAGCGATGTACAGTAAAACCCTGATTTAACATTCAACCTAATGTTAAATCAGCAGTTTAACTTGAATCTTTGAAGATCTAACAAAATATTTTTTTCTAGTCATAATTAATAACATATGGGGCAATTACTCTGTTTAACGTTAAGTTTTCCATCTTACACCAGTGAGGAACATCTCTCTCTCTCTCTCTCTCTCTCTCTCTCTTACACACACACACACACACACACACCTCCAAAACCACACCCTAGAGGATCATGTCTAAGTAACGCCCTCTAGATCAGTGGTTCTCAAACATTTTCTGTCATTCCCCACTTAAGGGGATGGGCAAATTTTCAAGCCCCACTTGTCGTCAAAATGAAAATCGAAAAGTTATATATTTATTGAAATATTAATTTCTAAACCAATAAAATCAAATAACACCAAGTTCAAAACAGATAAAATACAAGTGCATTTTCTATAACAGGCTTTCTTCGTCACTTATCTAGAGCTTTCTTTCAAAGAAGTCGAGTGGCTTATTAATGTCACCGGGGTGTGTTGTCTCTAAGTGTCTTTCTACTTTGTTCGGTCTCATACTGTCTAAGACACAAAACACACACGAGTCTCTCCTCTGACCTCACCATCCCCACAATGAATCCAAGCGCAACATAGGCTTCATCATTACATACAGTACGCTACTGACCCGGTTTGTGTCCACGGTAAAGTTAGTTTTATATTCGCATATTCTCATCTCCGAATTCAACAGCTGCGTAAATAAACCCGCAAATAAGATACCCACAAATATTTCCTCTCTACATTGTCTTTAAGCATCTGCCTTAAATTATACATGTTTAAAAGCATAAACACCATTATTCTATACGGCGCAACAAATGATTTAGGGATCATCGCAAAATGCCGCACACCAACAAAAAGCGTAGAACGATATTGATCTTCCCTTCTGTTCAGCGCCTGAAGGATCAAAAAACAACTTTGTTGCCACATTGGAAACTAGAAATGCCAGACTAGTACTGCCTGATAAAATATTATTTTTTAACAAAAATACAGAAACATTTGCAAACACATTGAAATAAATAAAATTAAATATATAATACCGAATGTTTCCTTATATATTGTTTCTCTGCAATCAACATGCCGACGTTAAACCGTTATTGTTGCACTATGGTTCCACTTTTTCTTTGATGTTATTTTAATTTACTTATATTTATGATCCATTTCTTTGTGTGTGATTGTTTAGTTTCGAGTGTCTGATCTTTATTGTCAATAAAGAAAAGCATGAATTAGAATAGCTACTTTCCTATTATTTCCCACTAATTCCCTCCCGTTCTTTGCGCCCCACCTGTCATGTCTGTATTCTCCACTAGTGGGCGCGCCACACACTTTGAGAACCACGGCTCTAGATCATTGTTTCCCAAAGTTTGGGTGTGGCAGCATAGTGGGCTGTAAGGGTACTGCAGGTGGGCAGAGAGACATAATTAATTACAAATAAATTAAAAAGTTTTTACTTTTCAATTTTATGATTATGTTTAAGATTCCAATAAAATATTTCTTGTTAAGTGTTTACATTTAAAAATAACTCAAAAGTAATAAAACAAAGCTTTCTTCTTCATCTTTCTTGCTCTTGGGTATTGATTAGAGTTGTGATTAAAGGTCTGTGTGGGACGTAGAGGATTTCCACTATTTAAATTGTGCCTAAGCCTTGTTCAGTTTGGGAATGGCTGTTTTAAAGGATGAAAAACATCCATTATGCATCTTGATTGTGTATCGTCAAGGCCTTTCATGTGTCTGTTCTCGTGTGGGTGTCACCAGAAACAGAAAAAGTACATTTTTAAATCCTGATTCACTACAAAGTGCACAATTTAGTCACCACATCCCACAATGCACCACTGCTTTAAGGTTTAATGACATACCCTAGAGACTACAGAATTCCCATAATGCACTTTGTAGGGTTTGTGGCCTCATTATAATCTAAATAATGTATGTAAGTGGACATGCTAGTAAAATGTATGAGTATGGCATAAATATTATTCAGAAATGATGATTACATTATTACTGTATAATCTCTGCTTATCCGTTTATTAGAATGACAGAAACAGGGAACTTTGGTCTGTAAAGGTTTAATGACATCACAGGAGACACGCAAAGCAGAAGTGCCTGAGCTAATCTTGACTAGGTGAAGCAGATTGATTGGATTTTAAACATTGTTCTTATAAGAAAAACATTATTAGATGAAACTCAAGTTTGCTGCTGTACAATGCTTTCAAACATCGCCTCTGTGTGTTCACAGAGCGGCATTACACAATGCACCTTTCCCCATTTACCTTAGCAAGTTGCTTTAATGTGGGCCCTCTGAAATGCAAACAACAGCTTCCTTATCTACTGTACTAAAAGGACTTTTATTTTAAAATATTTTGCTATTGAACTAATGTGTAACAGTGTCGATTCAAACTATCAAGGAAAATTATGCATGATAACAGTTTTTGCTAACAACTGGCCAATTTATGGTTACAGTACAAACTGCTTTTTTTGTGATTTTCTTGTGCATAATTTTTTTTAGCTTATTTCTTAGCCATCAGTCACTAAAAGTTTGTACCACAGCACTGTTGAATCCTTGGTTCGTAGCTGCACATCACAGCTTTGCATCAATGCTGCATATATATATATATATATATATATATATATGTATATATATAGTCCAGTGTAATTGCTGACATGGTGTGTTTATGGAGCATTTAGAAAAGGAGTCTCCAGTGTCAGTGCTTTGTAACAGTCAAAGCTAAAGATGATACATGTACATACTTAGAGTATGAAATGGAAGCATCCTTGATCGCCGATAAGGAAAAGGTTAAAAAGTCAACCATCAGCTGAAAAATTCTCAAGGGCCAGTATGGGAACATTAACAAAAAGGTTCAAGAAAGGTTCAGTGCTCATTACAGTGAGACGCTGAAGCCTAAACTTCAGATTAAACGTAGAGGACTGCTATGCAAGGGTGCTGTGATCTCATATGACGATGAGCGTCTGCACACTTCTGTCCACGCTGTCGGCTCCCTGCACATCTTTGTTTCGAGGTGTTAAAGTATCCTTTCTATAGTCCTGATCCCAATCCATCAGACTTTCACCCGTTTGTTTCCTTGAAAGCAGCTCTACAAGGACAAAGATTCACTTCTGATGAAGAAGTGAAGACAGTGGTGCATTAGTGGCTTGCAGCTCAGACAAAAACATTTTCAATAAGGGTTTTTTTTTGTTTTTGTTGAAACTGTATCTGTCTGATATGTTGTCTTTAATGGAAAAAAGGTGTGAGACTGGGCAAAACTAGTAAACTAGTAAACTAATAAAATCTGGTAGAATTTTTTGGGCATTTTAAAAAAGAATGATGTAATTTCCACACAAATGGACACTGACACACAGCAACTTGATAAAGAAAAAACTTTTTGGACTGCCAATTGTAAAACCTTAACTTTTTGGCAGGACCCATGCCCCGACAGTCTTATAGCTGATCTCCCTTCATGGCTTGTGATTGAGCGTGGTGCTTTAAACTCATCTCTCGCCTCGTTGCTATTTGCTGCCCCAGAGAAATCTAAAGTTGCAGCTAGATCCCACTTCATAATTAATAACTCTCTCAAGATATGGCATCAGATTATTAAGACATTCAAACTGACAAGTACTTCCTTTTTTGCTCCTGTTTGTCGTGACATCGCCTTTAAACCCTTATTATTAGAAACTGTTCGCAGGTTGGGCGAGAAAAGGAATATTCATTTTGGGAGATTTATATATAGACAACAATTTTCCTACTTTTTCTCAACTAAAAGAGAAGATCGACCTTCTTGCTTCGCATTTCTTTAGATACCTACAAATTAGAAATTATGTTTGTTCTACTATGCCGAACTTTGAAACTCTGCCAGCTGATAATGAGTTACACAAACTACTGTACTTACTTGCGTTCCCAATAACCGAAAGTTAGCCACAAAATTGGTAGATTTTTTTACAAGTCAGTTAGACGTCTCTACTAATCATCTAAGAAACGATTGGGAAAAAGAACTGGATATTCGTGTTTCTGAGGAAGCTTGGGGAAAGGGTCTTAAAAATATATACACCTGCTCTATTAATGCTAGGCACCAACTTATTCAGTACAAGATGTTACATAGATTGCACTACTCTAGGGTATTGCACTACTCTAGGGTTAAACTTCACACTTTTTACCCCACTATTTCCTCTCTTTGCAATAAGTGTAAATCTGCTGAGGGTTCACTTGGTCATCTTTTTTGGGAATGCCCTTCTTTCAGAGGTTTATGCTTGTGAACTTCCCTTAGATTCTGCAACTGCTCTTTTTGGCTGCTCAGTCTCCTTGCAGCATCTTAACAATGCTTTCCGAGTGCCTATACAGTATGGTATGATAATCGCAAAAAAATCTATTCTCTGCATGTGGAAGAATAAGTCAAGGCCACTATTCAAGATTTGGTTGTCTGAACTTTTTTCCACCCTTTATGTAGAGAGGCTTAGATATAGTATGTCTGGAAATATAGATCTATTTGAAGTTTCTTGGAGGCCTCTTTTCAATCACCTCTTAAAAATCTCCAATTATTGCGAAACTACTTGAAACCTTGTAATCGTAGTGCCGGTGTTAATACACCATTTCTTTTTGTTTGTTTTCGATCTTAATCTCTTGTTAATACTACCTATAGTGCTGATACTGGCAAATTGATTTTTATTTTTATTTTCACTTTCCCTGTCACTCTGGCTTTAAGTACCTAGGTGATTATATATTAATATTTGTATTTTTATTGTTACTATTATTCATAATGTCATATTGAGTAAAAATCTATTTTTGACCGTTTTTGCCTTTACACAGTGAAGTGGTTGACTGAAGGAGATACTGTGTTTTTTTTCTGTCTGAAAATAAAAATTACCTCAATAAATAAAAAAATTAAAAAACTCAGCTCAAAGTCAATGTTTTTTTTATTTTTAAAAATCTATATTTCATAATCTTGATGTAAAACTTTGTAACTTATAATACATTAAATGATAATTAATTAACTGGTAATTTCGACGCAAAGTTTAACCCGGCAATCTATTAATAAGAAAAGTTTATTAAATATTAGCTTAGAATTTATTTCCAATATGCAGATTCCCAAATTTTCGGTAGCATGTAAGCCAGACTGGATTGGTTGGATCAGTTTTATTAGTTCTGTTCAGTTTACAGAAAAAAAACCCTCGAACATATGTCCAAATGACGAAATATTACATCAATAATATTTAAATACAAGGGCTGTTCTAAATTTATTGCGAAAGTTGGTGTAACGTTTTAATTAACCGATATACTGTAGGTCTAGGTTACTGTAGGTGTAGGTTCAAACTGCACATGTTGGTAGAGTAACTAGTTTTTTTTTCCATAAGTCCCCATAGCTTGTATTTAAAAAACACTGAGCCCCACCTCCCAACAACCCACCCACCCAGCCCAGCCCAGCCCAGCATATACACAAAACAAAGGAATAAATGCTAATTATACTGCAAGTGTGTAATTATGATCCTATTGACCCACAGCCTCAGAGCAGACAAATGCTGTTGCACCCTGTGATCTTGTGCCCCCTTGAAGGGGCATCAAGCAAAGGTTATGGAGAAGGTATAGAGGAAGTTACTTTGCCAGCATGTGAAGGTTGAACCACCTTGGTCGGTAAATAAAAAAAGGTTACACACTTTTGCACTACTTTCAGACCTTGTATATTTAAATAATAAAACTGTATAAGATGTTAGAGGTGAAAATGTTGATTTTTTTTCAGTATGTTTCAGTATGTAATTTTTCAATATCAATAAAGTATCTATCTATCTAGTTATAAAGATGACAAAGTGATATTTAATTATAATAACAGGCTGCAGTTTAAGGTAAAATGAAATAATCAACAGTCTTTAGTACTGTTTTATGTTTAGATGCTTCCTTGATTTTTCTTGGGGTCGTTAAACACACTTTAATTAGCTAATCACTAATTTCTTTGTCTATAAACCCTCTCAGTCATGTGACTTCACCATCACACCCTGGTGTACTCATGATTCCTGTGCCACTGGTTCTTACCACATGTTAAAAGGAATCCTTTAGTCCTTCTCAGCATGTGTGTGTTTCATGAACAACAAGTGGTGTTTGCAAAGAAATCCAGACTTATGGTTGGCAGGGGTCGAATTCTGATAAAATGTGTATGTGAAATGTCATGTAGTAAAATATATTTTTATAAATCGTTCAACCAGTTAACACCATCCGTTTCATTCAACCATTTTTTCTCCAGATTTTCTCCCTAATTTAGTTGTGTCCAATTCCTCCCTGTCACTAGGGGGCTCCCACATTAAGGCTACTACTACGCCCACTCAGTCGGGAGGGCTGAAGACTATCACGTGTTTCCTCTCAACCACGTAACGCCAGCTGACCGCATCTTTTCGAACTCTGCTCGCTCACACACCATTGGAGGGCGGCGTAACACACTCGGAGGACAGCGCTACCCGCTCCTTTCGCTTGCGCGAGCTCACAGACGCCCCTGATTGCCTGTAAAGCCATGATTAATGTTGGAGCACGAAGTACCTCTCATCCCTCCCCTCTGAGAGAGCTCGGCCAATCAGCTCTCTCTAGACCTCTGGCTGCGAGAGGTTACAGCATCACCCAGGAACCGAACCAGGGATAGGGCAAGCACTTTACCACTGTGCCACTCGGAGGCCTCATTTAACCATTTTCAATTGAAAGTTTGTAGTTTCCAGTTTAGTTCTGGTCATCTGATGCCGTCAGGAACCCAAGAAGACTGTTTTCACATCATGTATCAACGCTGCGTACTCACAAAAACTTTGTTTACGCTTGTTTTCACGCTCACGGTCGGATTTACTAACAGTGAAATTAACGTGAGAGTGTGCGTTCTTTCACGCCAACTTGGCGTACGTGTATTTCTTGTGTGTGTTTGTTTTATTTCCGTTGGCGACTCCTAGAGGCAATTATGTTAAATTGCACACTACAAAGTATCGCACCAACACGTGAAAAACATTGCTATTAATTTATAATTGATAAAATGGGTTAATTAACACAATATTTTCCTACCAATTATTTGATTTAGAACATATAAAAGCATTTGCAAATGTATACAACCCTTAGTCTATGGCAATGGCAGTGTTGGCCTTATTAGAGGACATTGTCAGTGGCCGAATCCAAAGGGAACGCGTTTTTAGGGATCTCAGTGATTTTCTGGCCCACGATGATGACTAGCTTATTAGCCGTTTCAGATTTCCAAGAGCTATCCCTTCGGAGCTCTGGGCTGAGTTGGGTTCAAATTTGGAAAGAGAGACAGTGAGGAGCCACGCATTACCCGTTCCCTTACAGGTGCTGACAACGCTTGGTTTCCTGGCAACTGGTTCTTTCCAAAGGTAACTGGCAGATCGCTCGGGGTTAAGCCGTGCAATGCCAGCTGTATGGGACGGGATCATCCGCATGTCTAGCAGGTATATAAGGTTTCCATACCATGCAGTTAACCAGCCAAACATTAAAGCGCAATTTGCAGCGATCGCACGCACATTGCTATAAAGGCGCCATCTGAAGACGAATTTGCATACGTGAATCGGAAACATTTCCAATTAACAAATGTGCAAATAATGTGTGATGCTCAAATGCGCCTAACAAATATTGTGGCGAGGTGGCCTGGGTCAACTCATGATTCATTCAACCTCACAAACAGCATGATTGGGATGAGGCTCCAAGGTGGCAGGGTGCTGTACCGTACAGGTAGCCTGATGTGCAACTCATTAGAAATGGAATCACATGTTGTGGTGATGCAAATTGGTCCACATGTTAGAAACACCTTTTCGACGACTTAAATGGGTTTATGATGACTTCCGCTATGCTTCAATTTTTAAATCGAGTTGAAATCCAAAAGTATATGCCAAGACCACTGTAGACCGTTTACGTACATTTGACACAGAAGCATAAATCAGCTTTTAAGTAAACAGATTTCGTGGTTTTCCTCATGTTCTGAAATTATTCAGGAATCGTTCATTAAATCGGAATCGTCTTGTAATGATTCATGATTTAATATGAAATTGTTTCTTTTCTTAAAAAAAATGTATTAAGATTAAATGTGGAATAAAAAAAAAGACTCATGCAGCCACTAACTGTTTTACCCCAAGGGAGTTTCTTTCAATTCTTAAATTAGTACATTATCATCACCTTTCCATACAGCTGTCTGTAGAGTTTACAATCATGATAAAAATCAATCAAAAAAATGCATTCAATGGTTCTGGCTTTTACTCTTCGTTTACTCCGGCTTAAAACCATGTACAGAGAATTCTGCAAACAGCAAGCTGAGATTTTGAACAAAATACAACTGAAACTTTATAAAACTTAAATAAAAATAATTGTGTGGGAGAAGAAAATATGGGAACGAGGGAAATGATTAAAGCACAGTCCTGTCCTCGCTTTCTCTCTATATATAATTAAGTGAAAACTCACACGCATACGCACACAAATGTAAATGTGTGCATCAGCATAGAGCATGCATTCTAATTAATCACAATTTGTACAATCATTTACACATCAGCCATTAAAAAATGGTTTTAACACATTTGGAAAAAAAAAACAGGCTTTTTTTTCGACAGCAGTTGAAGATGTTTGACTAAAACAAAGGACAAAGAGTTTCCAGTACTGTTAACTGTAAGAGTAATAAAAAGCAAAAAAAAAAAAAAGAGAGAAAAGGTAACTAACGAAACTGTGCTGATAAAGAAAAACATAGTAAAACAAAAAAGATGAAAATCAGAGGCTTAATAGAAGTCACTCCAAACTTCTTTAAAAATAGAAACAAGAAATAAATACAATGTAAGAGAATTTATAACATTTTGGGAAAGTGTGTAAAATGATCTAAATGAAAAAAAAGTGTCTAAAAGTAAAATAAATTCTCAATCCATAATGACTGTATCCTCTCACAAAAACGTCCAAAAAATCGTCCACATGTAATAACGTTCTGTTACCTTCATGAATGTGAACATGAGATGATCGAGATTATACTCCGGAATGTTGCAGTGCCTCCTCCTGTCCGTAAACCGAAGTGCGGCGTTTTAAAGGATCATGGGAACATTTGCATGAAACCAAAACTGCCCTTAAAACGAGGAAAATATTTTTTTAATAATTCACATTACTGATTTACCAGGAGCAAGAAAGCGGAGCACAACGGCACCAAGAGCAAAATAAAGTATGTATATGTTTATATATAATTTTGTACAAACATAACTTAAATCGATAAATATTCATTTTTTTTCTGTCATTACTTTTGCTATGTACACACTGATTTGGGATCACCTTTTATAGCCATATATACAGACAAGGCTTAAGATCAAGGTTGAAGCCTGGCAACGTTGTGGCTTGTTCAGACGTTGTCCCCTAGAGGCATGGACGAGTCCTGAATTGGGCCTCTTCTCTTGGGGTGCAAGATTTCAGACACACTGTGCATGAAACTCATTATTTATGTAGGAGATGTACTGTTTCCAAGGCTTTGCAAAACATTCAGACTTAGGACCATGACATACCAAGCCAATGACAGAAAACAAGCGAATGCACTGGAACAGCCAGTAGAACAGGCACAAATAACTTCTTTATAAATTCAAGCCAATGTTGTACCGGTATGAGTACCTACTCTGTCATCACACACTAACGCAGAAGTATGACTTTCAGATAAACAAACTAGCAACTGGCAATCATTTTGACATCACTGTAATACAACATAAATTATATTTTTAAAGATTTCTTTGGTGCAAATGTATTGGTGAAGCAGGACTTGCTTTGGTGTTTCTTTCCCCCCAATGGTTTGCTCAGCTAAACAGGTCAATTAAACAACTTTCTTCGGACCACTTTTTTCAACAATTAGGACTAGGTTTGCGTGAAGCCTGCCTACAATATCGCACAGTTTTTGTGATTTTTTAAGTGTTCCATAACTGCAGGTGGTGCTATCAATTTACATATCATTCATCATTTTTATCAATAGTGCATTAAGCGGGGTACACCCTGGACAGGTTGCCAATCCATCACAGGCCGTGCACACACACAAGCACTATGGGCAATTTGGAAACACCAATTACCAATGTAATCACCAATGTCTTTGGACGGTGGAAATAAAAACGGAAGGCCCAGAGGAAACCCACCAAGCACGGGGAGAAAGTGCAAACTCCACGGACACAGACCCGAGGCCGGAATAGAACCCTCAACCTTGGAGGTGTGAGGCCACAGTGCAAACTACTACGTCACCATACTGCCTTATCAAATTTTCATTTTTAAATTTTGACTACAGGAAAATGTTTGGCCACGTCTTGTTAGAAGCTGTTTGCCCATCTGTCATGTGTTTGATACAAAAAGCATACGCGCGATTTGCCAATTTGCCAAAATGAAGTATGCAGAGGCATTTAACTAGTCGACCAGCATTAATTGTGTTAGAAATGCAGTTAAAAGTAAGGACAACAGACAGCTTGGTGTGTCAGGAGTAAGTACTGGCTGTTAAGAAGCTCTATTATATCCATTTTCCAATACAATTTTAGGGTTAAGTCACCAGATGTGTTTGAACAAGTCCTGCATATTGGATGTGTTATGCTCTGCAATACTCTTGTTCATCTTAATATCAAAGCTTAAAGTGGCTTTCTGATTAAATGTACCCTTTCTGAAAACCACAGGGGGTCAGACTATCTGTATGACTGATACAAACATCCCATAGTGCAGCATCTCTAGCTAGCATACAGCAGTTACAGTGGCTCAATTCTATTTAGGCTTCTAAAAAAGCATCCTGCATGTCCTGATCCCAAAGCAGATTCTCCTTTCAGGTCCACATGGTAAGTTTTAAGATAGAATTACATCAACGTGTGTTTGGAGGGAATCATGTGAGTCCTAGTTAATATTTACAAGGTGTGCCTCAAACATTGGACTCAACAAATGGCCTCTTTGGTTTGATTGGAGAAGAAGGACCTTGGCGTTCCCCATGGCCCACCTGTCTGTAGTCGCTGTCCTGATAGGCCTGTGAGACCGGCAGCGTTCGTGCCATCTTAACATCTGGGTATGTGGGTGCCTGACTCACCCGGCCTGCGGTATCTGGCCGATAGTAGTCATCCTCTACAAGGTGTCCATTGTGGGCATTGTTAGTGCGATTGTAGTAGGCAAGGTGCCCATAGGTCATATTGCCAGGTGATGTGGCAGGGCTGGAGACCACAGTGTCTAAGGAAGACACGGCCCAGGTGCGTGACGTAGAGGAAGAGGACGAAGGTTGCTGAAGAAACTGTTGAGTCCGTGCTGTCTTGTCTATGATACCCATGAAAGGTGTGCTCCGTGCCCGCATAGCCTCGCCTGGGTAAGTGCCTCCTAAAAGTCGCATGTCAGTGCCTTGTGGTGGAGAAACTGGCGACAGGTCATCACTGTATGCACCCTCGTATGCCAGCTTCAGTGGGATCTCCATTTGTTGCACTGAAGCTGAGGGCCTAAAACCTGGACCTAAATTGGAGGTGGATCCTGCTGTTAGACTGCTGCTAGAGGGTGAGAAGCGTAGGCCAGTGCTCTGAGAGTGGATGAGAGGCCGTGGGGTAGGGCCAGTGGCACTTAGTGGGCGCCGGAGACCATGCGGGTGCTCAGGTGATGATAACTGAGGCTGGCGCTCAATTTCATGTGGCTGGACAGGATAATAAGCAGCTGACTGGCTGCGGCTGATCTGTGGTGCCATTTGACCATAGCGTGGACCTGTGATGTTAGGCCTGTATGCATGTGAGGGCCTCTGAGGGAGCTCCTCTTCAATGTACACACTGCCCTGAATCTGAAGTGGTGTTGAATAGGCCACCTCCCCAAGCTCATCAACATCTCCAGGAACATGTCCTCTCATAGACTGGGCCACGTGAGAGTAAGCGCTGGAGTGGACCGAGCCACTGGTCTGATTTGTGCGTACGATCTGGGCCTTGGCTGGCTGCAGCCATGGGGTTTGCTGCTGCAGTGAGCGCTGGCTGCCCATTTTAGCCAGCGGTGATTTAGGTCTGCCAGAAAGTGCCTCCTGTTGATAGCGGCTTGAGCTGACAGAGGCAGACTGCGGTCTGTAAATGGCTGCATTCTCTGACGTGTAGGCTCCACGGCGTAAAGGTGAGGGAGGCGGACTAAAATGGTAGGATGAAGAGGACGAAGAAGAAGAAGCTTGATGGGCTGGGGAAGTGTGTGGGGGGCTCGGACGATAGTGGGAGGTCTGATGAGTTGGAGAGAGCGATGGAGATGGGGACTGGTAAGCCTGGCGGGTTGGAGAGGATATGGAAGGAGGACTGGGCCGTATATCATAGGCCTGGCCCATGGAAGCACTTCCAGAAAGGTAGGGCAGGTGGCTTGGGGAGGGTGGCATGTTCTGAATGACAGGGAGACCTGAAGGACTTGAACGAGGCTCCGCAGTTACAGCTAGTGGAAGACCATCCAAATCCCGCTCGAGGTAATCCTCATCCTCTTCAAACAGGTCCTGCACTGGCTCCATGTCAGACAGGCGGGGCTCCAGCGGAGGAGGATGCGGCACCATTGGTGGGGCTTGCTCATGGGGAGGGGAAGGAGGCGGATCCAGCTGCTGTTGCTGAGCGACTTGGCGACACTCCTCCTCAACACGCTGCAGCAGACGCTGGATCTCACGGTTATTTGGACACAGGTGCATGGCTTCACTCAGGTCCTCCAGGGCTGCGTGGAATTGCCTACACAAAGAAAGAGATGTGTTGTGTATGATATGGAGATAAAAACACTAACAAATAGACGTTATGTATAGGAAACTTATTTAAGCAAGTGTCAGTGAAGCATTTTCAGAGTTATGGCGTGAGGCCTTACACTGAGTTTTTTTTTTTTTTAGAACTAGCAGTTAGAGTGACATTATGTTGGAGTGCTTGAGGAAGTTGTCTAGCATAAAAACAGTAAAGAAATAAACAAAAGTCTTTTCTAAATGGTGGACAATTTCTCACCATGAATTCAGCCACGCATTTCAACAGTATCTGTTTTTCAGTATATTAGGCAAATGTCAACCATCATTTGTGCCATGAATGGTGGAGAGGCACATGATCATTACCAAGAGGGCTCTATTTTTTGAGTTTACGGCACTCTATGAAAAAGAGGTGAGGTCTATTAGTCCTTTCCCACCTGTAAGTAAGATTATTTCTGGACCGAAAATCTAATTCAGGATCCGCTTCAGGACATACAGTGCATCCGGAAAGAATTCACAGCCCATCACTTTTTCCACATTTTGTTATGCCACAGCCTTATTCTAAAATGGATTAAATTATTTTTTTTTTGTGGACGCCACAAGTGGACTCCAATTAAGCTGCAGAAAAACCTCAAGGATGATCAGGGGAAATAGGATGCGCCTGAGCCCAATTTGGCAAACGCTGTGGATAATTATGTACATGTGCTTTCTTATTTTTAATAAATTTGCAAAAATCTCAAGTAACCCTTTTTATGTTGTCATCATGGGGTGTTGTGTGTAGAATTCTGAGGGAAAAAAAAGAATTTAATCTATTTTAAAATAAGGCTGTGTCATAACAAAATGTGGAAAAAGTGATGCACTGTGAATACTTTCCAGATGCACTCTAATTCTGAACCACAGGTTTTAATTTTTCATTTAATAAAATGTAAACCTATAGCGACACTTGCAGTTGCTATAAACTACCCCTGAACAAAATACTGCACCGTCTGAACCATACATTGTCTAAACTTAGTCAGACCAGCTGTGGCAGGTAATATTCTGCGTGTGTTACTTATAAAAATAATCTGAAAATGTAGAAATAAAGATGTGATGTGACAGATGGAAGGCTGCAGAATAAAAAATAATGCTGAAATGTATGAAAAAGAGCCTTTTAACCCTTAGAGTAACACCATAAAGTTGAAAGTTCACCTCAATACTTAGTCTAGATTAAATTAGAAGGTTTAGGTCCCAGCGCCCTTCCTGTTTGTTGCTACGGTTACCTGCTGCTGCGTTTGGCGCGGGCTCGTGCGTAAAAGGCCTCATAGGATTTGGGTTTCAACTCTAGAGCTCTGGAGGCAAACTCCTCCGCCATGCCAAAGTCCTGCAAGCAACAACAGGGCCGACAGTCATACACGGAGCCATTCGCCTGGGCGCAAGTTGGGCAAGTCACATGCGTACACACACACACACACACACACACACACCTACATACATACACGTATACACACAGACAAATATACACACATACATGACTTGATACGGACACTCATTCTGAACATACATGACAGATTGACATCATGGACACACTTATGAACATACACGTGCACAATTGCATGGACTTAACGCAGATATATGAAAGTTGCCCCACATACACTGATATAGAGACTGAGAGCACACACACAGACACACTTACAGATTCTATAAAGCAGTATTTTTAACCCAACGACTTTTATGTGCCATGACTGTTGCGACAATATTTCCAAAAAACAAAAAGTCTGTAGTTTCGATCTGTTTGAATCTAAATATTCTCAAGACAGACAAAATAAAACCCTGAACTCGACAGACCAAAAAAGAAAAAAAAAAAAAAAGTGGCTGGGATGAAAAGTGATGATGTTGGTCAGATGTTGCCATCAAAGTATCTGAAAAGTTTTAAATAAACTCAGCAGCATCACCTTGTGAAAACCCAGACAGCCGAAAATCAAAGCTTTTTTTTTTTTTTTACTTTTGGATTAAAATTCCAAATAAATGAATGTAAATGAGCACAAAATATTGTATGGTAGTACGAGTGGCATGTGAAAGAAAAAAAGAAAATTCACTTTTCACTGAAAAGTTGATGCATTAAACTTGAATGTGCACTGTGCATATGACTAGGCTTGCTTCACTTGCAAAAAGTTAACACTTTCAGAACAGTTAACAAGAGAAACCGAAATCACTGGCCACTAACATTCATTTTGCGGCGGCAGCGGGACAGGTTGAGCAGCAGAGAGACTTTAAGCTCGCGGAAACTCTTCAGGTCCTCAGTAAAACCTTCCCGAGGGAACTTCTTTAGCGCATACTGATAACGCTGGGCTGCTTCCTTCACCTTTCCTTTCTGTTAGAGCACAAAATACAGCTTTTAGCATGTCGAGATAAGTAGGAAATACGGTACACTGAAAGTAGAGAAGGTAGGTATTTTATTAGTTTATTTACCAGGCATTGTAAATTAATTCACATATCTGTAAATGTACCAGGATTAGCAAAATGATTAATTTTCATTTGTAGTCCCTTGACAATAAAATGTCACCCTAAAACTATTGAAAATAACAATGCATAACAATAATACCCCATTATAATCAGCAAATAAAAAAAAATAACTACAAAATACAAACCATACATTAATACATACACAAATAAAATAGGCAAACATTTAAAACACTAACATAACATTGGAGAGACAGGAAGAAAGTAAGGTCTCCATAGATTGGGATGAAGATTCATATTCATAAGATTTATATATAAACAGTAATGGCCCCAGAATGGATCCTTGTGGGACACCAGTGGACAAATATAGGGAAAATGAATGATAATTTTCGATTCTAAACACACTGAACAATTAGAAAATTCTAATAATTATGATTCAATCCACTTTAAGCTACAGTACCAGAGGAAAATTTTTAAGTATATATATTTAATTATACCTGATTATTACCCTTCTAGCACTGGCTTTATATTCCCTATGAGAAAGCAAATTCCAGTTTTAGGGGAACGTTTAGCCCTAAACCCAAACTGCATTGGATGAAGGGTGAATGATGAGGTATTCATATATTCTATGATCTGCTCAGCTATACATTTCTCTTCAACTTTCGACACTTTAATAGGATACTGATTGACAAACTGAAAAAGGACCACATATTTTTAAAATTTGGAATTACAGCTGCAGAGTTCCATGCTTTAGGGAATATTGCCTAAGAAATTAATTTGTTAATGAGTAGGAAGAAGAAATGAAGTAAGTAGTTACATAGGTAAAATGTAAGGTAGGAAGAATCGGCGGTAGGAAAAAAGGTGTGCAGGCATGAATGTAGAAGAAAAGATTTATGTAGGTAAGTAAAAAGGGTGGAAAGGCTGTACAGTAGGTTTGCAGGTAGGTAGGTTACAAGGTTGAGAAAGGATACAATGGTAGAGAGGTAGGATGTAGTCATGAGAAAAGTGAAGGTAGTGAATTGGGTAAAAAGAAAAGACGAAGGGATGAAATCTAAGATGAAAGGTGGGCAGAGAAAAAGGTTTTAATAAACAGGTTTGAAGGCAGGAAAGAAATAAAGGTAGGCAAGTAGATGCGTGGGTATAAAGAAAAAGGAAGGTATATCAGTAGGAAAACCAAGAGGATGAACATGGGGAAGGAGTGTATGTAGGAAGGGATTAATAATGGGAGGGAGGGAGAGAAGGAGGTATAAAGTAACGATGGTGGAAGGGTAACAAGAGAATATGGGTAGATAAAAGGGAAGAAAAATGTGGGTTGGCAGAAAAGATGTTAGATAAGGAAGAATAGAAATAGAAAGGGTATATTCTGTATGGAGAATGGACTGATAAAAATGTAAGCATGTTGAAAGAAAGAGAGGCAGAAAAGATGATTGAAGAAAAACATAGGTGTAATGTATATACAGTATGTGTACATAGTACATAGACAGAGGAACAGAAGGGAAGTCAGTTGGCCAGTAGAAAGGAAGCAAAGAATGAAGGAAAGCACGTATGAATGTAGTTGGGGTTGATGGAGTAAATGTGGCTGGTTTAGGATATTAGAAATAAGATATACACACAAGTAAAATAGAATGTGGGAGGGTTGGAATAAATGACTACTGCCTACAAAGCTGTACATTAACATTGTAGTCTGAATGAAGAGTAACGTCTACAGACAGACTGACCTTGTAGAATCCGTCTCCCTCCTCGATCAGCTTACTCAGGAGGACGATCATGATGTCTGGCTTGGAGGTGGCCATGGCCCACGTTGCTGGACCTATGGCAAACAGGATATGTGGGGCTTCAGACAGTGTGCTAACATGGGAAATAAATGTTCTTTTAAGAGTTTCCGAAAAACACGACACATTTATAGCATTGTCTCTGGTAAATACAACATCAAATCCATCCTGTCAGTGGTTCTCAGTCAGGGTGATGGAGTATCCCTACTGTACACTTACACTAGTTCAATAGCACTAAGTAACATTACACAGTACGTGTCATGGGCGTGTACTAAGTTTGACTGATTTTGCTTGTCAATCTTTAGCAATTACTCATGCAGTAACGCAGTAGAGTCAAACCAGTGGATTGATTTACATGTCACATGCTTGCATTGTTGCCAGATTAACAAATTACATTAACTCCTTTAACAAAGTACAACCACCAGTCGGTACCAATGACCTCCAAGCTTTATTCTTTGTAACATCTCTATGGACTTTTAATGACAGTTTGAACATGACAGGATACGAGGAAACATGCGTAGAAACTTTTGCTTTGTAGCTCGTTAATGTGAATGTAGGGTTAGCGTTTTTATTACATTATTTTTTAGTTATAAAAAACCCTGAATGAAAACCACTGATTCCAAAACCTCCACACACACCATACACAACAATTCCAGTAGTCCAGCAACATGAAAAAAAAAGACAATGACTGATCACACAACCAAAATACAGGATGCACAAGACAGTCCTCCTAGCTGGGTGTCCAGGGGTCAAGGGGTAAGGAGCAGAGTAAATGGTAGTGGTGGTCCGGACTCAACCCTTCTCGATGAAGTGTGCAGCCACATTGGGGAAAATTATCCTCGAATCTAAAGGTGACAGATTTGTCCACCATCACTGATGCTGGTGGTGTATCAGAACTCGGGGAGAGGCATTGATTACTGCTCCCTCACCACACATACTGTACATACAGGTACAGTACAGCACTTCAGGCAACATTAGCACAGGGGGCTCTGAGAATCTAGCTTTTCTATTTAACTATTGGGATTCTGATAAACATCTGGAATTGATATTAAAAAAAAAATTTTTAGACTTTGTTACAATTCTAAACAAACTTAGCAAATAATTATCTCCTACCACACTGCATGCTGTGCTGCCCGCCTTTGTGTGAATAGTTTAAAGTGAATGATTATAGAGGAACTGCAACATTTTACCACCTTAAATGCAAACCTATATAAATGAAATATATATTAAAAACATTTTGGAGTCAGTGTTAAGATACATTGCCACACAAAAGAATAGCGATCGATTTTTCGTCCCAATCTCAACTAAAAAACTTAAAACAACCTCTGTTCTAAACAATGGTACTGAGAAGGTTTTTGATTTAAAAGTACAATAAATAGATACACAGACAGATCAGAGCAGGCAGAGCAGGAAAGCACTGCAAGCCATGCAACAAATGAGTCATGGAGTTTGTGAACACTGGACGAGCACTCATTTTGTGTAGAGGAACAATCCATAACTATCATTCATGCATTTTCAGACATGCACTCATGCATACATGTGTCTTCAGGCTAGAACTGACTAATCCCAAGGTCCTGAAGTGAAGCTGCACATCTGTCAGCGTTATGGAAAATTAATCTTTACTCCCAAACCTTGACACCTTTCTTCATCTCCTGAGATACAGTATCCAGTTAACTTCTCGTCTCTATTGACTCCAACGGTAACCAAGTGTGGGCGGGGCTTGGGATCAATCAGGCGTCAATATACTGTAGTATTACCATGTTCTATAATAATGGACTGATTTGTGCTTCGGTCCATGAAGACACCATATGCACACTGACCATCAAAGATGTAAGTGAAGTGGAATGGATGACACAGATACAGTACTGATAATGGTTGAAAGTTGATTGACAGAGGGTGTGCACACAGGTGAGGAAGGGCTTTACCTCTGGCCCTGCTGGGGAGGGTCTGATATCCTGCTTACGAAGAAAGAGAGAGAGAGAGAGTGAGAGAGAGACGGAGGTGAAGGGGAGGTCACCTGTGTGACCGGGAGATAAGGAAGCAGGGTGAACAAATCACACAGGGTTAGAGATTTGTGTTGGCCCAGAGAGAGGGGGGAGATTCAGGAAGAGAGTGAGACAGAACCAAGGGAGAGGTGTGAAAAGGCGTGAAATGAGAGGATTAGCAGCAAATGCACAGCAGGGATAAAATGAGCAGCAGCATCAGCAGCAGCGCAGGAGCAGCATTACTGGCCTCTCTCAGTACACACTGACGAAACGCTGCTAGGTCACTGCACTTCGCTGAAATCAAACACTGGGGCATTACTTCACTGGATCTCTTAAAACAAAATGTATATGGATAAAATAAATCCACTAACATCCAACTTCGGGTTTAAAACAATGCTTGTCTAGCAGGAAGCACCAATTAAGAGTCTAAGAACAACCATTGATGGTTAAATTGTGTGTCCAAAATGAGTGGTGGACTGCATTTGTCAAGCCTAGAATAAACAGATGTTATCTGTCACATCTACCTAACTGCATGGGTAAATTCTTTTCTTTGCCTTTCCCAGATTGTTGAGGTCAGAGAGCAGGGTCAGTGTGACAGAGCTGCCCTGGTGCAGACAGGGTTAAGGGTCATGTTCGAGAGCCCACCAGTGGCAGCTTTATTGTACTGGGTCTTGAATCCTTGACCTTCTGATCATTATCCCAGAGCATTTTAAGGTTGAGCGGGCAAAGAAGCTTTACAGTCGCCCTTTTAAATCTGGTCATATTGCAAATTTTTGTCTCATAATACCGTACCAGTCTGGTACACAAGCTTGGATTAATTTTATACATCCTAGATCAATATTGGATTTTTATTTCAAAACTAAGAAATAACACGCATGGTATTAGGGAATTAAATAACAATATAAACAGGTTAGTTGTAATTTAAAGACCTGAAGGTCAGCTCTTCTGGAATTTTTTTTTTTTTTTGCAAGAACAGCACTGACAAGTAGACGTTATTTTAAGAGTTTCAGAAAGACACGACACATCAAGCATCAAGCTCCATGACAAAACTGGCTCTCATAAAGATTACACCAGGAAAGCATGAACAAAAACTTAGCTCTGCTGCAGAGAAGTTGTTTCAAGCCTCAGCCTCAGAAATCACCAATTAACAATCAACTTTTGAGCTCAAAGCCACTATGAAGGCTTTACAGGGCATAAGTAGCAGAGACGACTCAATACCAACTATTCAAAGGAGATTATTGTGTATTTTGGATGCTTTCAGAGTTGTAGAAATGTAGAAAGAAATAAAAATCAGGAAAGTCCAGGGAACTAGAAGGTGTGTCCAAACTTGACTGGATATCAAGGAGAATATGAAGGAGAAAGGAAAGAAGAAAACAACTGCAAAAGTGCTATCATGGCCTCTAATCATGACCTTTCTTCCTGGTTGATGTCTACAATGGTTTCCAAGGAAAGCAACAAGAAAAAAAAAATTACTTTGATTTCGAGTGATATGAAAGTAATATCTCCTTGACAATATCTGAAGTCCTTCTTCTTTCCTCACTTAAATATCACACTGTTGCCACGTACCCCACACACTGGGTCTCATGAATCCGAATAATTAATCAAACCCATTAATGATGAATGCACCTGTTGTCGTCACGTACCATTGTAAGCTAATCTATGGAGTATGTACTATGAGCACCATGTCTCTCTCACCTATCTTGGCGCCCTTCTTCAGCAGGGCCACAACCACCGACGTGTTCCTGCAGCCCACAGCTCGGTCCAGAGGTCTCATGCCGCTGTAGTCCACGTGCTCGATCATGGCACCGTGCTCCACCAGGAACTGCACCTGTGACCAGAACAAATGCTTAGCATGTCACTCCTATTACTATGGCACATATAACGGCAAGGAAGACCTTCTCACCACTTCAGAGTCTCCGTAAAAGGCGGCGAGGTCCAGCGGCGTGCGGCCGCTCTTGTCAGCGTGTGCCGTGGCCGCTCCTCTCTCCACCAACGCACGGACCAACGGGAGGTGGCCTTTCAGACACGCCCAGCTCAGAGCCGTGAGCCCCTCTTTATCCATTAGAGCTAAAGACGCGCCTGTGAGTGGAGTCACAGCGGTGTTACGTGAGAATAATTGACGGGTGTCAGCTGTGGATGTGCTGTGGTGCCGGCGTCACACACTCACCCTGTTCGAGCAGATACTCGGCAGTGGCTAGGTGACCCTCGGAGGCGGCCACCATCAGAGAAGTGCGACCCTGTTTATCCGCCATGTTTACATCAGCACCATGATTCTGAAGCAGCTCCACAATCTACATACACACACACACACAAATGAAGGTTGAACTTTTAAAGTAAGAAAGGAAGACACCACCTAAGTGGTGAAACGAACAGTTATGACTATAGCCTCTGTTCCCTGAGGGAGATGAACGAGGTACTGTACAACACATAACATATACCAAATAAGCGGCCAAAGACGGCTCCATTGGCGGTGGGCTAACCAGTCCTGCTTTCTCAGCTCCGTCCAATTCCAAATACTGTTCGTAACTGGGCACTGATACATGGGTCGACAGTGGCTTGCTCCATGACGACGTTAAATCACAGATAAAGTCGGGAACCATGGGCAAGCAGTTTTTAACTTGACTGCCTTTACGGCATGAATCCAGGCTACAGCCAGGACACGAGAGGGCGTGATATCCCATACCTTATGTGTTGTACCGAGTGAATCAGCTGAACGGAAACTCTGTATGTATGTGTCTCTGTGTGTGTCTCACCTGCCAATGGCCCTGGCGGACGGCGCTGAACAGTGGCACAATGCCGCGGCGATTAGGCTGAGACACAGCGGCTCCCTGCTCCAACAGCAGTCTACACACATCTAACTTCCCTCTGCCTGCTGCTGCAGTCAGAGCTGAGAGTGAGACAGATAGACAGACAGACAGATGGCATAGGAGAGAGTTTTTAGAAAACCTGAATAATACTTAACCAACCCATCCCAGCCACAGCCACACACACACACCTGTTTCCCCCCACAGGGTGTCGAAGCTGTTAATGTGAGGGCTCTCCTCCTCATCCTCGTCTCTCTCTGGAAGGTCCAGTAGATATGAAGCAATCTACACACACACAAACACCAGCTTGAGTACATGATCTACTGTATGTGTCTATGAGTGTATGCGTGTGTGTGCGTGTAATTGAGTGTACCTCATTATAACCCATGCTGGCTGCTGCAATAAGTGCCTGCTGTAGAGCTTGTGTTTTGCTGAATGCTGCATCAGAGCTCCAGTCACACTCCAGCAGGAACTTCACCACCTCCAGGTGTCCTCTTAGAGCAGCGTGCACCAGAGGACACTGACCGTTCCTGTCCACGTGGTCAACCTGGTATGCAGACACACACACACACACACACACACACACACACACACACCTTCTTTATAATCATAAAATCTTCTGCAACTTAAAGATCAATTATAAAGAGAACAAAATACTGAAGAAGTGAAACGGCATTATCCATCCGTCGTTCATTAATTCCTTCCATCCATACATTCATCCATTTTTGCAAATCCCTTTACCTAACCATGTGCCAAATCCAATCGTCCATCCTTCCTTACAAAATTCATCCATCCCAACCATCCATCCCTCTTCAACTTACAACTCCATCCATTCTTTATCCTTAAAAAATTGCTTGACCCAACCATATCAATCTATCTCCAACTCCATCCATTCATCAATACATTGTTACAAATCTTTTTACCAACCATTTCCTTATCCATCTTCAATCAATTAATCAATCAATCAATCAATAAATCAATCAATCAGTCTACCTGTCTATTACTTAACCATTTACTAATCCAGCTTCAAATATCTATCTATCGATCTATCTATATTGTACATTTTAAGTAAAGTTTTAAGTTCAGTCTTTATTCGTCACACACTGTACAGTATACGTTCTTGCACAGTAACCTGGGGCTCTTACCGCCAACCTCCTAATCAGTAACTCAGAGCTTTAACACACTGAGCCAATCACCCAATCAGCTACTGATACATCTTCAACAATCAACTCCATCAATCAATTCATCTATTAATCCATCTATCAATCCATAATTCAATCTTTAAATTTTTTTTTACCCAAACATCTATTGATAGATCTATCAATCCTTCCATCCTGCACATTCATTTTTCATCCATCCATTCTTTATAAATCCATTTATCTATCCATTCCAGTTTTTATGGAACTGTTTATCCTTCCTTTCAATCATCTGTTACTACTACAACCACCTATTCACCTATTACCCCTTTACAAACCCATCCATACATCTTTCTGTCCATCATTATTACCCTTCCTGGATTTTAGTAAGAGTGTTATATTTATCAGGAGGATCGCAGTACAGTAGCAGTCATTATTCCACTGTTAAATGGGAACTGCTCTCACCCCCACTACTGACCTTGGCGTTTTTGGAGCAGAGGGTGGTGATGATGGCCAGGTGACCAGCGGCAGCTGCGTAGCCCAGTGGTGTGAGGCCGCTCTCTGATGCTCCATTAACATCAGCGCCAAACTCCAGGAACAGTGTCACCATCTCCATATAACCCAGGTGCGCATACACGCACAGAACCGGAGCGTTGTTCAACACTTCTGTACGGTAGTTAATGTTGGCTCCGCCCAGAATGAGCAGACGAGAGACCTATATTAAAGAGGGAGAGAGAGGTGAGTGTAAGAAGCAGTGGGTTTGGCACATGAGATAAGAATGGTCTAGCTAACACTAGACTGGTGTTGGTGTTAGTGATGGTGAGATGGCAGTGATTTTAGTGATGGGGAGATGATGATGTCAGGTGGTGTTTGTGTTGGTAAGATGGTGTCAGTGATGGTGAGACGGTGATGGTGCTGATGTTTTCAGAGACGTGGTGCTGGTGATGATGTTGGTTTTCGTGAGGTGGTGTTGGTGATGCATGATTGATGTTACCTTGATGTTGGGGGTGTATAGGTTACGCAGGGATGCGAGAGCAGCAGACAGACCCTCTGTACTGTACGACACCCACAATCCCTGCAGCACAGACGAGGAAACCCCAACCTTCTTACTCAGTCCCTGTGAGGAAATAAACACTCCATCAAAACATAATCTTGTGATTCTAAATGTAAAATGTGTAAGTGTGTGTGTGTGTGTGTGTGTGTGTGTATACCTTAAAAATGTGTGCTTTGAGAATGTGGTGTCCGAGCTCGATGGTTTGCTGACGGTTCAGTTTGCCATCCTGTCGTGAGTACCAGAAAGCCAGCAAAGTGTGTCCACTCCTACACACATACAAGCATGTTACAGTATAAATATTATTATTCATGATATTAGTTAAATATTCAGGAAGCCAGATAATTCGTAATATTGCAGTCAGTAATTTCCATGAAAATTAATTCTGATTCTCACTGCGCTGCCTCCAAAATGGCACCTATTTAGAATATCACGCAAAGTGTTATCGGATAATCCTATTTGCCCTCTGACCTGGGGTCACATAGAAACTTGGTTTTCTCTCCGTCCTCTCTCCAGATGAGCCATTCCCTGAAGGAGGCATGGACAAACATGCGTGTGCCATCCCTCCTCTTCATGAGGAATGGTGTAAGGAGTTCGGCGCGCTGCTGGAAGTCGTCCCAGTGGAGCACCGTGCCGCGTATGGCGCCCGCGTTTACCGCCCCTAACGCCTGCTCGTCTGTCAGCGGGTGCAGAGACGCCACGGCCACGTTGAGCAGCGGCAGCACTCGCTCAAACGATGACTGCGTGGGGAAACGCATGTTCAGCAGCAGCAGGTACACCTCAGCCAGGCTCACTGGCACCACCTGAGCACAAAATGAGAACAAATACAAATGCTAAACCACATAAAATGCAAATACTACAGATATAGCTCTGCTAACTAAACTTACCTCACAACAGTATTTCAGGTTATGCTAGGTTTTTAACAACAGGTTAAACCTTTCTTTTTAACCTTGAATCTTTCTCCGTTAAACTCACACAAAGCTATGCTAAGAACATGCTTATGTCTGGCACACGCTGACCTTGTAACTGGAGCTCTTTAGGACCAGGTAGCCCTTTTCGATCAGGTCCAACGTGAGCTTCAGGTATAGGTACGAGCCGCGACTCAAGCCCTTCAGGTGAGCGCTAAGTTTGGCGAATGCGGCGTTGTCCAGCTTGCCATTCAGCGCCACGTTGTTTTGGATCTCTGGGCTGGAGTTCAAGCGGTGCAGGATGTAACCCTGCAGGTCCGAGTCGATGGCATCACTCTCGTCCAGGCGATCCAGAGAGATCCGGTGGAACGGCAGCGGCCGAGTAACATCCTGACAGAGGAGGAGAGAGAAGGGAGCAGGGTTTTAATGTTGGGTGGATAGTTATGCTAACGTTAACTGTAACTTAATGTTAGAAGCATCTACATGTAACAATCTATGCTAATATAATCCTAGCATACATTAACCAGCTAGCTGCCAACACACTCGTCTATGCTAACATGCTAAAACAATAAAGACACTTAAGACCAGATAAAATAATTAGCATCATTTAATGTGATGCCAACATTGCAAAATCAGGATGTTATTTTCTCACCTGTAGTGAGGTCCTGACTGTCACCACTAGTTTGAGCCATGGAGGGAAACGCTCGATGGTTTTACATAGGAAGGAGACGATTGTGTCGCCGTAATCCGGTTTATGGAACTCGGCTTCGTTCAGGCCGTCGATGAGGACGATCAGATCTTCATCGCATGCCACCTTACGCTCTGAAACAGGACAAACATACAAACGTTTACTGTGAGACACAAACTTACAAACACATTAACAGAAAGGTTTAGCATGTTATAAAGAGACGCCTTAGACTGAATTAGCCTACGCTAGTGTATGATAAGGTCATCCTAAAACAAACAGTCAAGTTAGGGCAGTTGAAAGAGGTAAACCTTAATGCCTAGTTATGCTAACACTGCACAAACCAACCAGCTACAGTAGGCTATGCTAACATCAACTTAAGACTGTAAAATTCATGTTAGCATAGCCTAATCTGGATATTATTCCAGTTTTCTTGACCTCACACCAGTCTGTGCTGACCTCATGCTAGTCTACGCTAACCTTACGTCACATCTAGCTCGCTAGTTACATGCCTGCCAACAGAACAGAACATAACTCAGTCAATGACTCAGCAATTATTTGCTCACTGATGTTAGCATTAACACAAACAGCCCAGTAGAGATAATGTTTGTGAAATGCTGTAGTTTGACCCCGTGCGTGTATACAGTATTTACACACACCCCTGTGCAGCGCATGCAGTGGCTCGAGCAGGCCGCGGTTGAAGGCCGTGATCGGTTCCTGGACGCAGGACCGCAGGCTGAGCAGGCTCTGGAGGTGTGGCTGTCGCAGCAGGAGCTCTCTGTATGCCTGCAGCTGAGGAGCTCGACACAGCAAGGCTGCGATGTTGTGGACGAACTCCGGCACCAGGCACGTGTAGGCGTTGTCCGCCTGGCAGTAGTGATATGCCACCACCTGCATACACATAGACACACAACTCCACATAAATTCCAATTAGTGAATTACACCTGAAATTAGTTCTTACACAGATGATGATGATGTCAGAAGATGCTAAATCAAGTGCTATTCTTTTCATAACTCTTGCTCATATTGTACTTGACTTTTGTAAACATTATTCGGAATAAGGATTTCACCTGGTGCTTTATTTAGCAATTGGATCAGATCAGATGAATCTTGCTGTTGTTGCGCTTTCGCCTTCTCCCATTAGGGGTCGCCCCAACACCACACCATTTGGTCCACATATATTAAAGTTACCTCATTTTTTTCTCCAGGATGCCCTTCCTGACATGACCCCCACCCGCCCGGCACTAAGAGTGCACTAGCTTGTGCGCCCCCCAGTGGCATGTGCTAGCTGCTAGGCCACCAGTGAATTGGATCCATCAAAATTTTACTAAACTTTTAATTTAAATCCATTTCTTTAAACTAGAACATGCTATCTGTTCCTGGGTTTTTATTTGATAAACGCCACACATCAGCACCTAACTTTAACATACACACATACTGTACTCGCATCTAATCTGCGTTATTTTTCAGCTTTAGTTTCCTCAGAACTCTCCTGTTGTAGCGTCCAACAATCTGACTATCATGAACGATGGTTCCTGATGTTTCTGGTTCAATTGCAAAACGCAAATCGGCATCAGAGTTATGATTATTGTACGCAGTGATTACTGTACACTGAGCATGAAGGTCAGGGATCACGTGCGTTATAACCTCATGTACTGATGGGATTTAGGCGCGCCAGATGTGTTTACACGAGCAGGAAAGGAACATCTGGATGTAAATGGTCTCAGTGATGTGTTTTAGGGTGAGGGAGACATGGAGCTGACCTGAGACGCGAGTCTCCTGAGCGCCTCCTCCTGCCGTCTCCTCATCTCAGGAGTCCCGGGGCAACTGCTGCCTCCAACCAGTGTCCCGTGAGCCGACTGAGGCTGACTCAGAGGCAATGTGTCGCCGTCTGTGAGAGAGAGAGAGAGAGAGAAAGAGACATAAAGAGAAGGACATTCAGGGTGAAAGACAAAGGCAGAAAAAATAACATGGACAATGAGAGAAAGAGAAAGAAAGAGAAAAGAAATGAGGGATAAGACGGGGGTCCAATAATATTGAGACAGACAACGGGATGGAATAGAGGGGAGACAGAGAGGAAGAGAAAAAAGGGGCAAACAGTGGGGCAATGAGAAATAAAAATAAAAAGAAACATTGGGACAATAAGAGGCAGACAGGGAGAAAGAGACGGTGGAAGATGGACAGGGACAATGAGAGTGAGGATAAGGTGCTTTAAAATCCCATGTTGAAATTATCGAAACACATACACACATGCACAAACATATATATACACACACACTCACGTTTGGGTGAGGCGTGCGGGCTATCTGAAGCAATCTGCCTCACACGGTTGCCGTGGCAGCTCAGAGTCACCAGGCGAGAGATGATGGCGGTTTTGCCGAAGCCCACGTTGCCCACTATGATCACGCCCCGACTGCTGAGGTCACCGCTGCGCAAATGAGCGTCCACTTCCTGGAACAGCCACTCCCGTCCCATAAACACTGCGTCAGGCGTCACACTCGGCACCTCGAACAGCAGCGGCTTCAGGGCAATGTCTGGTGCGCGGTATGGTGCAAACCGCACTGCATCATGGGAAATAAGTAAAAGATAAGACAGTGAGCAGACTTGATGTAATGATCTCATAAATACATCAGAGCATGGACTTGGGTTGGGGATTAAAATAGAGAAAATCCATGTATTCAAAAATTTTTTATTTAGTTCTTGTCTTTGTTTCAGATTTTAAATGATGTTTCATCTCATATTTAGTGCTGTGGTGTCAGAGATGTGATATTTTGTGTACAATAAAATTAGATTCATCTCCTGAGTTACTATGCCGCTTCACCACTAGATGGCAGCTGAAGGCTGGTTGAGGCAGACAAACAGCATGGCAGCCTGGGGCTTACGCAAGCCTGCACTGTGCTGTGAAATGCCACACATCTGATCCAAGACTGCTTGAGAACAAAGACGGGCTGGAAACAGTGAAATCGGAAACGACACGCGGCGGATGTCGCCTCGCGGTCGCCATGGTTACGGAAAAAGAAAAGCATGCGCTGAATAAACAAATAATCATGGTCATTGCTATGCGCATACTGCTGACTGTGTTAATTAATCACTCTTCTAAATATGAATTGTAGAATCTTTATCATCATCATCATCATCATCATCATCATCGTTATTAGAATTATGCTTTAAATTTTCCGACAAAATATTAAGAAAACTAACATTGTCGTACAAAGGTCCTCATATTTTTTAGAAAAAAAAAAAAACCTCTTTCGAGTTTACTGCAGTGTTCGAGATCGGCATGGGCAGAAGGAGAGACAGAGCTGCAGTGTGTATTAGTGTGTGTTAGTAAGTGGATGTAAGCAGAAGAGCAAAGCAGCACTTACATGAGTTAGACTGCCAGGCAGGGATGCTTGTGGAGGCTGTTAGTGCAGAACAGCAGAAAGAGAGACAGAGAGAGACGGAGAGAAAGATGGTCTGAGGATCAGTGGGTCATATGCATGATGAAGGACAACACCGGCAATGAAGAGAAGCAGCGAGTATATGAATGGACAGAGAACATATACACATACTGTATACCCAAACACACACCTCTCAGGTCATTCCCGGATCTACCGGCGCCGGAGTTCTGTCGAGGCATCCGGAGTGACGTCCGCAACGGAGCCTGGCGCTGCTCGTCCAGATACGCCAAGTCTTCCAGGTGAGCAGAACTCGTAGCTGAGATGCACAAACAGACATTCAACAATTTCAGAAGGTAGCGATGAGGTTTAAATACGAGACCCACACGAGTCTTCAAGTTGTAATGTATAATGCTTTGGTTAAATAATTTTGTGCTGAGTGGTATTGCGTGTTTATATGTGTGTGTGTGTGTTTACACTCACAACACAACCTGCGAGCAGTGTGTGTACTGTGTTTGCGGTGATTCATTTTAGATGAGAAAGAGCATGAAGGTGGGATAAAATCTCTCCTCGCTGCTGTGACCAACAGTGTGGGCATGGAGTTACTTAACCTCACCTCCAAGTCTAGTCCAAGGTCAATAACTCGGCCAACATCAAGCCCAATGCATGTCCGCGGACATAAAGTCAAATCCATAGTCAGGTTGAGTCTCTACACCGCCATGAAACGTGATATTACTGTACGTCAGGCCCAAAGTCTATATGCTGCCACTCAAATTGAGTCTAAGTCAGTTGCAAGTACAATTCAAGCCCAAATCCCCTTTACAGTTACTCCAGTCATGTCCTAGCCAAGTCCGAAGTCTATGCGCGGCAACGTAAAGACCAAATCCAAAGTCATTAACCTGTCAGTCAAATCAAGTCCAAAGTTCTACTTCTCAAGTTGAGTTACTCAAATCAAGTACACATTAAATCCAATTAGAGTCTACTCCCATTAACATCAGATCCAATGTCCCCACCTTGGGGGAAAGCCAGTGTAAGGCTGTGGGCCCATGCACTGTGAATTATTAGTGCTGTAGGTTGTAATGGCTTACACTGACGGAAAGTATTTTAATATCGGAAAACTACTTATTCATGACTGTTTCCACACCGGAGTGTAATCTGAGACACGTCACCGAATTCTATTCACCGTATGATGGAGATAATCAGTTATTACATGACATTTAAACCCATGACACAGTTGAAATCCTGCATGGCATTACAACAGGAGGAGAGTCCAAACCATGTAGTCAAGAGCGTCAAAACAAGCAATCCCACACTGATACTGTATGACCTAAAGTTTTCACTCAGCTCACATCAGTGTCTGCATTAAGTTTCTTCGCTCATCGCATTTATGTTTCAGACAATCCCTGATCACACACTGTAAAACCACGCAAAAACCAATCACAGGAAAAGAGTCAGAGTGAGTCTGAGGGGAAGCCGAGGGTGAGCTGGAGAAGATCAGGGCTGATAACCGATACTGCACACAACACTGACACGATGATGTCAGAGCGATCTCGGGTTTCAGCTAACGCAGAAAGAGAGAGAGAGAGAGAGAGAGAAAGAGAGAGAGAGAGATGCAGAGCAACTCGGAATCTAATATAAAATCCGGCTTCAGTGTTGAAATGCAACATTCTCCCTCTTTATTTCTTTCGTTACAAGAGCTTAGAAATTCTTATAAAAATCGAATAAAAAAACTTTTAACAAATTTAGCAAACCACAAATACAACCACTTTAAGCCTGCGTCGTTCACATTGGCAGTATTTTTGTTCAAACTTTAGGAAAACTGCTCAAACATCAATCAGAGTGATCGAAAAAGCGTTCAGTGAAAGACTGATCAGCTTAACTCCACCGCTAATCAACTTTATCAACAAGTCCACTATTGACTTCTACAGTATGTACGTCATGATGCTACTAGTGCAAAGATAGCATATTCGATATGGAGCTTACATCTGCTTAGAGTTGAGCGAGAAACCAAACCAGACTCTTTAAACACTAGAGAGTGCTCCAGTACTGCAGGTGGCGCTCTTAACAAGTACTACGACTGTCAGAGACGGCAGTGTTTCTGAAACAACTCTATTAATATAAACTGATACACTACACTAAGAGGAAGAACTGGTTCTATATTTCCAAAGAGAAAAACAATAGAAGCAGGTGGTTCACGAGCCCAGTAAACAAAAGGACTTTTGTAACACAGCACACCTGGCATGTTTTTCGGTGCCCGGCTGTCGTGCGCGGCGCCACCTCCACACGACAGCCCTTCGCTTCGAAATCCAATATAACCAGCTTTTCTCATGAGGAATGCAGAAGCCCTGATACAACAAGGCCACCGATTTTAACCAAACACACTGACACGTGCGGAATGAGATCTGCACACAGTAATTCTTTTCTCAGCTCATTTCACATCAACGGGAGTGTGAAGTTGAGGCTGCGGATAAACCCACACTCGCTCGCACGCTGCTGTTGGATCAGCATCTCGGAGGCCCGAACGCTGAGGATCTGCGTCTGTCTAATCCTGGTTCTTATCTTCAATTCATTCTTTAATTCTTATCTACTCATCCCTCAGCCTGATACCTTCGAAATGCAAGACTTGCAGTATGACAATTCCACCTGTATCGCTAACGGTGCTTTATTCTTTGTGAGGAATGAAGAATGAAGAAGGACTGATGGTGAAGAGCTGTTTAGCGAGGACTGTCTGTGCTACCAGTTCTGTCATTTCATTCCGAAAACTACCCTTTTAACATCCATGCATCTTCTATACTGCTCTCCTATACAAGGTGACAGGAAGCCCGCAGCCCATTCCAGGTACACCCTGGACAGGGTGCCAATTCACACATGCACACACCACACAAATCACACCATCTTTCACACCCTACCGGCAATTTGGGAAAGCCATTTAACCTCGTTGGACTGTTGGAGGAAAGCGGAATACCTGGAGGAAACACACCAAGCACTGGGGAAACATGTAAAGTAAGAACACATGGACCCACGTGGCAGGAATCGAACCATCGACCGTGGAGGTGCAAGGCCGCAGTGTTCACTACTACGCCACCCTTTTAACATTTACACCGAATTAAAGGAAATCATAAAACATGCCTCGAATCCTACATTTCATCTGACAGAACCCAAAGCACACCTACCGGCCACAGAGTTTGGGCGGGGCATGAGGTAGAGGGGGATGGATTGGGCGGAGTGGGAGGCGGAGTGCTCCAGGCTTCTCTCTGGGATTTTGTTGAGGCTGTACGTGGAGGCGGCCATGTTCTCGTCCACGCGGTATAGGAAGGAGTCTCCGCCTGAAGACTTCCCCGTCTGCCGCAGTTTGAGACGTGAGGCGTCGCCGTGCTTCCCGCTTCGATCTGCGTTCTCCGAGTAGCTAGTCAGTGTAGCTAAGAGAGAGGAAATGCAAAGCTTGTCACTTTTGCTAAACTCGGTATTAGTGTGCATGTAGGAAAGTCCTGCCTTTCGCAAAACATCTACAAATATCTTTCTTCCTAGAACTGAAAATGGCTAAACCTCCCCAGTCGGTGTGTATTAGCTTACAGACATCCACGATCAGCTTGTGTTTATTTAGAAGGTAGAAGGATGCTTGGAAAATGGGACTCACCAATGATGCCGCTGTCTCTGCTCTCCAGCGTTGACGTGGGACTCGTGATGGAGCCGTAGGCGCCGCCGCTGCCCTGACCTCCAGCAGGGAGTGTGGAGCAGGGGCTGCCAGCAGGGGGCGACGCAGAGCTGCTGGCCAGGCTGGAACATGGACTGATTCTCTGGGTCATGGAAACAGCCTGAGGACAAGACAAGGGCGAAGATGTGAGTTTTAACTGAAGCGACACTGGAGGATCGCTGGTGTTTGGGATTACGCTCGCTAAATCATTATTACACAAAATGATTATTCACAATCAAGAGGTTTCCAGGGCAACTTTTAATACTGTAGTTTACCAATATTTGCAGCAAAGCTCAATTCTACAGTAACTGTATACTATAGACCACCAGATACATGAATATTATATTTCAGCTCGTATCTCTCAGTACTGCATTCACTGACAATGCACTTTTAATTTAAGCAGAACTTTCTACTGGTTGTCTGTATGACTGTGTACAAGTGTGTTCATACACACTCTGTTTTCTTTTTCATGATGCCTGATGGCGTTTGATAACTGTAAGCTGTAACACACCTCAGGCATGACCTCAGCTATGTAGTTCACACAGGCATGGTGTGGGTGTTCAAACACAAACACACACACACACACTTACAGTACATGCACACACAAAGTGAATTTGTGCTGACCAGCATGAAATGCTCTACAGTCATCCCATCTTTATGCTGAGAGCAGCACACTTCTGCAAACACTCTCTCTCTCTCTCTCTTTTTTATGACCTTGCTGGATTTTTTCACTGCGACTCAAATGCATGGAATGAAATCCAGTGAAATTCAGTTTAAAGAAATGCAAACGAGAGATGGAGAGATTAGCACATTCATCTTTAGAGGGATGAAATCTGCTACGTCTAGCTACAAAATATGGATGTTATGCTCTGATAGACAGAGAGAGAGAGAGAGAGAGAGCGAGAGAGAGAGAGAGTAGACGTAAGAACCATATGGAAAGAGAGATGTGTGTGTGAGTTGAAAGAAGGGTGAGTGAGAGAAGAGAGTTTGAGCTGAACGAGGAGCAATATGGGGAGTGGAGGACGAGAGTTCAGTGAGTTCACATACGTCTCTCTGGACTGATCCGTGAGTTTGTATTAATGATGACCTCATACAGTTGGCTTCTTGTACTCACTTCTTCATACAGGAGCAGGACATTAAAACCTGAGAGCTGAGCGAGAGCCGAGCGAGAGCCGAGTCAGGGCAGTGTACAGAGGAAGTAACCTTAGTCAACTATTTTACATAATGACTGTTCAAAAGCTTGATCGTATATCTGCTGTGTTAACAGGAGAGAACTAACCACATCACACAAAGTGTTACCACAATCCAAGAACTTCTTCGAAATCTGACTCTGATTCTTGACTCTGATTCTTGACTCTGATTCTTGACTTGTGGTCTTGAAAAAGAACCAATTCGTAAACTTCAATTTGTGACCTCAAACCCTGAAACCGATCTGATTTATGACCCTGATTCATGACAGGAGCATCAATTCGCAAACTTTGACTTGCAACTCTGAGCCCTGACTCTGATCTGATTCAAAGCTCAGAAATGAGATTAATATGATTTCAAACAGAAGCTTTGATTTGTGATTTTAAATCCTGACTCTGGCACTTGATTTGTAACACAGAGCCCTGACTTTTATTTGATTTAAAGCTGTTATGTATCTCTTATTAATAACTTTAAATGACGACTCTGATTTAAGATTCATGATCCTGAACAGAAGAACCAATTTGCAATCTTTATTTCACAAGTCTGAGCCCTGACTCTGATCCTATTCGAAGCTCAAAAATGAGATTCATATTAATGATTCCAAACAGCCTGACTCTGGCGTCTGACTCTGGCGTCTGACTCTGGCGTCTGACTCTGGCGTCTGACTCTGGCGTCTGACTCTGGCGTCTGACTCTGGCGTCTGACTCTGGCGTCTGACTCTGGCGTCTGACTCTGGCGTCTGACTCTGGCGTCTGACTCTGGCGTCTGACTCTGGCGTCTGACTCTGGCGTCTGACTCTGGCGTCTGACTCTGGCGTCGATCTAATTCAAAACTCCAATTAGTGACTCCTTTTTATGTCTTTGATCAAACAGATGCTTTGATTCTTTACTCTAATTCATAACCTCGATTCATGACTAATGAGCCTGTACAGAGAACTAATTTGTAAACTTTAATTTGTGACTTCAAAACTTTGATCGGATTCAAAACTTCAAGACTTCTTTCTTAGACTCTAAACAAAAACTCGCTTCAGGTGTCATGACTCCAAAGAGTCACCAATTTGTAAACTTGGATTTGTGAGACCGAGCCCTGACTCTGGTTGGATGGGAAGCTCTGATATGCGACTAAAATTGATGACTCTAAACATGAATTTGATTTCTGACTCAGAACTTCTAACAGAAGCACCAAGTCACGGAGCTCTGAATTTGATCGGATTCGAAACGCACACAATCCTCATGTCTACATGCTAGTTCAGTTCCTGGAGCTCAGTTCCAGCCTACTGGTGTGTATATATGTGTGTGTGTGTGTGTGTGTGTGTGTGTGTCTGTGTGGCTGGAAGCTGACCCACATTCTCGGCTGTCTAAACGTTCCTGCTGCAGCCACACCGGCTCCAGAATGCCGACCCCATCATCGGGAATGTAACGCAAACCTTCGGAGGAATAAAACACAGCCCGGATTTTCAAGTCAGCGGAAAATCTCATTTACACAAAGTTCCCCTTTTACCCCAGATGTAGTCAATCATCCGGGACGTGTTCGCTGTCCGAAGGAGGACTTGGCTTCTTTGCGTTTGCGCTGGAGCTGCGGTCTTAAACACACACTCCAATCAATCCACGGCAAACATTTTTCCGGTGGACAAAAAAATAATACCAACTGGAAACATGGAGACCTGTAGCGTCAGTGTGAAAGACTGAACAGGTCAGAGTGTGTTGATTGAGCTAAAGCTGATCCTGCGGGCGGCCATGTTGTCTTCAGGAAACTTGCAGAACACGGGGTTGAGGAGGCTTTCCTGATTATAAAAATTAGGAATTTGGAGAGAGCATTTTCTTCGCTTTTTCGGCTAGGAAAGTCAAATTACTTCAACTTAAGAGAAAAAAAATGAGTCTTTGATCATGTAGCTCATTTTGTTTTCTGACATTTTGCCCCACTGACTCATCTGTCTACGTCTGATTTGTGTATTGAGCCCAGATTGGACTTGAGATTGGACTGCATTACCAGTGCTGTGTGTGTGTGTGTGTGTGTGTGTGTGTGTGTGTGTGTGTGTGCATGTGTTTGTATAAAATACCTGACACTCTTCCGGTTCCTCAAAGCCGTATGTGGCTCTGTCTGACCCCTCGGCCATTTTGTCCCCGAGCAGGAACCCGAGTCGCGTCATTAGGGTGTTGGCTGCCTCGTCCACGGACGGAGGGGGACCCAGATCCTGACCGTCTTCTCCTACACACACACAAAAAGTGCATCATTACTTCCCGTCATGATTGGCAACATGAGCAGGAACCATAAGGAGAAACCCTACTAAAGCAATTCCATTAGATGTATCTGTAGCCCCGTCCCAATCTGTGTTGCAATTGAGCGTAATTAGGTAGTTTTTTCTCTGTACAAGTGAGCACTACACCGTTTTTGTAATTGTAACTCACGAAAGCAGACTTCACCTGTACAAACCTGCAAACCTCAGCTGATTTGTAGAGTCAACTGCTGAGCTCAGAAGGAACTCAGCTTAATGCTGGGTAAACCTATATGGGTGATGTCATACAGTATGATGATGTAATTTGATAGGCTAGTCAAATTTGTCCATCCGGGTCATGTGCTCTGTATTTACCTAAACATACACTTGTAAATATTTCCGTAATCCTGTAGGTGTGCCAGGTGTTTTTGGAAAAGAATACAGTGCTCATGTGTCTCACAAAGACACACACACACACACACACACACACACACACACACACACAGACACACACACAGACACACACACAGACACACACACAGACACACACACAGACACACACACAGACACACACACAGACACACACACACACACACACACACACACACACACACACACACACACACACACACACACACACACACACACACACACACACACACACAGGGCTAAGCAGCCTGCAGGATCTCTCAGGGTGGTGCAGTAGAGATTAGGCAGAGTGAGAGGAGCTTTCTGAGGATTAGGGTTTGGTTTTCAGCCCTCAGTCTTCTGCTGACAGAGAAGTCTAAACTAAAGAGGTGGGGATGAAGAGAAAATAAGAATTTCGGCCCAAAAACAACAAACGAGAGAGAGAGAGAGAGAGAGAGAGAGAGAGAGAGAGAGAAAAGGAGAGGAGAACAGAGAGGTGTTCAGAGCACTGATGTCTAAACTGTAATCCACACAGATAAACAAACAGAAAAACAGAATGAATGGACTGATAATCAGGTGAATAGGTAGAGACAGACCTGTATAGATAGGGAGACAACTAAATACAGACAGGGAAGACAGGGTAAAATAAAAAGACTGAAATATAGACAAACAAATCTAAAGAGAAAGACAGCTATGTGGACAAGATACTGTAGATAGAGAGATAAACAGACCAACAAAGACAAAAACAGCCAGACAGACAGCTAAGTAGAAAGACAAAAGATAAACAAATGGACAGACAACTAGGTGAAAAGATAGAAAAACAAAAAGCAAGACAGCTAGACAGACGGACAATGAGACAGAGACAGACAAACAGATAAAGAGATGGACAGACAGACAAATAATCTTTTATACTACACTGCAAATTTTATGCACACACACACACACACACACACACACACACACACACACACACACAATTTGAACATTGCTAATTTAACTAAGCCACATTTAACCTTACCCCAGTTACTTTCAACGAAGTCATCTTTACTGGGTCAACTGAATTCGACCTTGTTCAGACTGCCAGCCAAATCTGATCTGATTTTAAGTTCAAAGTTCAAGTTTAAGTAGGCTTTATTGTCACTTCAACCATATACAGTTAGTACACAGTGAACAAAACAACGTTCCTCCAGACTGGGATCAGATTGCTTTAATATCGCCTAACCAAGAAAAACAACCTATATTGAATCTGATTTTTGCAAATCCGATCTGAACCACATCCAGAGGTGGCTGGAAATCAGACTCCTAAAGATGTGTCTCACTCTGGACGCTCTACGCGCTCGAACTGGGTTTCAAACGGCCCAATATGCCACTTGCAAACCAGATGTGGAAGTTCCAGTCCACATGATCTCATGGTATGGCACTTTGTTCATAGTTGAGGAAAAAGCGAGAAGAAATGGAGATGGAAATAAAAAAAAAAATTATCATTTTGTAGAAAGTTCAATTCCTTTAGGAGGTCTGTACAAGTGTGGCTAAATGAACCGTGTTGTCATGAAGAGCGGCTGGCTTAAGTGCAGTATGGAAATGAACAGTAATCCCTGGACAGAGAACAAAATGCACGAGTACAGAGAAAGTAAGAGGGAGTGTACAGAAACAGGGTAATATGTAGGAAAGTGCATAGCCACTGGCGTTGTTACCATGGCAACCGATGCAGACAGGTCAACAATGTGTCAGATTTGGGCTGCCAGTCTAAACAGAGAATCTGTCCCAAAGAACAAATCTGTGAAACAAACCGTTTTTGCCTGCAGTCTGAACACGGCCTTAGTTATACTGATTTGACACAATTGAGTCAACTTCTAGTGAGACAAACAACTCAGCTTTATCGAGTCAGATGACTCAGATGACCGAGGCAGCCCCACCGAGGCAGCTCCCCCGAGGCAGCCTTACTAAGTGAACCACTGAGGCAGCATTACTGAGGGAGATTCAGCAATTTTACTGGTTTACCTGGAGTGTGAATTCTAGGTAAAATAAAATTAATCCAAGCAAATAAAAAAAAACGGCTTATTACTACCTTCGGCTCTCTGCCTTTCCCGTTAATGTTGCCTGTTTATTACAAAAAATGATGCACATCATCTGTAAACAGTTGTTTATCACTGACCAACTACATGCTTCTGAAGACTACATGATCACTGGAACGCTGCAGAAACCAGCAGGGCAACAACGTGATGTGGCATCGTTTCCATTTTGAAAGTGTTAGATCAGAAAAAAAAATTATCACAATGTAACAGATTATGAATTTTCAGATATTAAGAAATCGTGAATTAAAAATCTTCATATACGTAAACTGATCGATACCTTCTGACCAGTCGGAATCCAGAATTCAACTTCCTCATTCATCTTGCCTGAAAACACATCACATGCTTTCTTTACCTCTCCCTCTGTCTTTTCTTCTCTTCCTTCCACCTTGCGTTAAATTTACGGACGTATAAAAGCAGACCAGACGAAAGCAGACTGTCGTCATGGCAACTATCAGCGAGTGAGCTGAGGAATGTTATAAAGATTTGTGTGTGTGTGCGTGTGTGTTTGTGTGTGTGTGTGTGTGTGTGTGCGTGTGTGTGTTTTGGCATCTCTCCTCTCTCTTTTTCTCTTCTCCATCTGTCAGTCTGTTTCTCTCTCTTTCACCTTTAAATAGCTTCACAAATGTACAAAGAAAATAGCAAAGAAATTATTTGCTTAAAATTATAGTAACAATAGCAATAATGGAGTTTAAATGCTGATGGTTTGTCTGATGCATGACGCCAGCTAACTTCACACACATTCCCAAGTGTTTTATTAGCTGTTACATCTGGTTTAAGTATACAGATGCAAACTTGGTTTCTCAGCCACAGTTTATAACTTAGTAATGATTTGATGCGACAGTGTCCCCTAGAGGTCACGCGTAAAACTGAAACAGAGCTGAAACACAAGGTCCGTTTATCTAACTGCTATGAAGCAACAGGTTAAAACTGCAGATTTCGCATTTTACAAAGTGGCCAATGCTCCCGATAGCTGTTTTAGCTACAGTATGTTTTATTCTAGGTCAGCTGCTGTACCCTATATGCTCATGCTAGCCAAAAACAAACGTAATACTCAAGTGTTCTTTTTTTTTTTTTACGTATAACAATGTCACATTCAAACCAAGACGTCTACTTATTAGGTATGATGCAACCAATTGCTTTTCTGTTGTCTTGTCATAAACAACCTCTTATCTAACATGCATAAAGATAAACAAAGACTTGAAAGATTAGTCTGTGTGCCTTATTTATATAGCTACTATGTAGCTAGTAGAGTTAGTTCGCTTTGCTAATCGAAATGAGACCCAGTTGTTTGATGAAGGAGTGGCTTCTAGATAATAATATTTATCATATTTAAACCTTTTAAACAATGCTAGACAGTCCGTGCCAGCAAAATCTGAACTGTAAGCACCGTGAACATTAGGTACTGTAAAGGTCATTAGTAAAATTGTTTTAAGTTGTAGCCCCCCCCCCCCCCCCCCATAGGCTGACGTAGAAAAACATCCATTTCAAAGAGACAGTACCACTATCAAAGAAACTTTTTTTTTTATATGCCCAAGGTTACTAGAGGTCATTGTGGATGGGAGGGAAAGAAACTTTCTGCTTCTTTCTTTTATTTACTCAATCTTTCTTTCTGCGACTCGCTCTCCCAGAGTCGTTCCCCATCTGTCTGGCTCTGTGTCACATATGACAGTATATAATTACCTTAAGAGCCCACTAATGACAGCCGGATGAACATAAACATCTGGAAAATATTCTTTAGAATAGCTTTTTTTTTTAAAAAAAGGAAAAAACCCACAACGTCATGTGTTTAAAATAAAGTGTGTCATTAAACGTCCTCAGGCTGCTGGAGAGAGGGGAAGGAGACGAGCTGAGCCGAGACAATGGTTTTGTGTGCGGGGTGAAAACGTGCGCCACACACGCACGCACACACACACACCATGATGCAGCAAACACAGGGACACACAGATGAGACAATTACACAGAACACAGAGGGTGGAGACATAGGCGTGTCTACGTGTGTGAGAGCTGAACAAAAAAAGGGGGAAAAAAAACAAGGGGTGTAATTTGCTGCTGGTTTAGCGTGCGCACACACACACACACACTATTTAAACACTTCTAATTTAACAAAAGAAAATTTTATTTAAACTGACTCACCTTCAACAAAGTCAGCTTATCTGAGTCGACTCCTGTAAGTGAGCACTAAAGTCAACTTTACTAAAATGAGTCAACAAGAACAAGAAAACGGAATCAGCTTCACAGAGTCAAAGATGCTGAGCCAACTACAGTATGATGTGACCGCTAAGGGCACTTTCACATTAGGCATGATTGATTTGTATTATGCCCAGAAACGATTGCTCCCCCCGCTTCCCACTCCCCCAATGGCTAGCGTTCAAATTATTTTTTCTCTCTGTACTCAGGGACACTTGCGTATTTACACATTCCCATACAGGAAGGGACAGTAGGCACCTACTTGGTTTGTAAGCCGGGATTAAAAACAACGAAGAAGAGGATGAAGAAGAATGTCTAATACTGATATTTCGGAAAAACGTCAACAGCAACTCTCTCACGTGTCTTTTCACTTTTACGGGTGTGTAGGTCAGACGATGAGATTGGCACGTGCTACATGATCTCAGAAGAGATTTCACGTCAGTAAAATAAACAGTGATCTACAGGTACGACTGCTTCCATATCTGATTCGATCTGTGCCCGAGTACGCAGTAGCGTTCTCACGACCACCTTTTCCTGAGTCTGAAGCGACTGTGTTCACACAGATTAAAGTGAACTGGATCCCAGCACCCTAATGTGAAAACGCAATTAATGAGCTCCACTAAGTCAAATATAGTGTGTCCGCTATGTGACATCTGCATCAGTTCCACCAACTCAAATAACAACGTGACAACTGAATGAGCTCCACAAGTCAAATATAGTGTGTCCGCTACAACGTGACAACTGAATGAGCTCCACAAGTCAAATATAGTGTGTCCGCTACAACGTGACAACTGAATAGGCTCCACAAGTCAAATATAGTGTGTCCGCTACAACGTGACAACTGAATGAGCTCCACAAGTCAAATATAGTGTGTCCGCTACAACGTGACAACTGAATGAGCTCCACAAGTCAAATATAGTGTGTCCGCTACAACGTGACAACTGAATGAGCTCCACAAGTCAAATATAGTGTGTCCGCTACAACGTGACAACTGAATAGGCTCCACAAGTCAAATATAGTGTGTCCGCTACAACGTGACAACTGAATGAGCTCCACAAGTCAAATATAGTGTGTCCGCTACAACGTGACAACTGAATGAGCTCCACAAGTCAAATATCCTGAATAAACTATGTGACATCTGAATCAGTTCCATCAACTCAAATATATTGAGTCAACTATAACGTGACAACTGAATTAGCTCAGCTACATACACACACACACACCTTTTGTTGGACAAGCAAATCAACTGTTTAGATCAAGAGAGTCAAACTTACTGTACCTGCTTCAGCGAGAACTAAAATCTGCTCCACTGAGTCAATTGAGTCAGCATCAGTCAACAACGTCAGTTACAATAATCAACTTCCATAAAAATAAAATAAGAGTCAACGTTTTATCTGCACCGGTTCTGATTCTCACATTATCACGCTCCAGTGATTCAGCTGTGTCTGTTTTTGTGATTTAACTGAAGCATCTTCACCGACCAAAAAAAAAAAAAAAAAGGTCACATGACCCCCGGGCGCACACTGTTCCCCTGGGAGATCCTCAGAGCACGCGTCTCTAACTTGTCCACATAACAACAATAACAGTGCAAACTACTTCCTGTCTGTTCCCCCAAACCTCAAAGCAGCTGTCTCTCGGGATCCGGCCCCATGAGCCGTACGTGTTTTCTCGAGGAGAACGCCTTGGGGGGCATCTGAGGTCACACTCATCCCTTACGCCGCTGTCAGACAAGCCACAGGAACTGTATCGGGGTGATCTGTACACCACCAAAGCTTTTCCTTTTAGCAACGTGTGCATGTTTCTGTGCTTTGAGAGAGCAAAGGAGATCGGCAACGGAGGGGTCGACCGCATGTGTGGGGAAAAGTGCTGAGGCTGCGCGGAATATGAAACCCAGGAGGAGAAAGAGAAGAAGTGCAGCGGAGAGTTTTAATAGCAACGTTTCTCCCGATGGTTTGCTAGCTCTCACTCAAATGGTTCAATCATCATTCCTTAGCGCTGACATGGTTTCCAAAGAATTGTATTGCTTCACAGAAATCAATGCGAACACTGGATTTGGTAAGGGAAGGTTTTTTGATGATCTTCAGTTTGGTAGTTCACTTCATAGCTAGATATGATTACAAACACAATACATTCTGTAACTTTGTCTTCAAAAAAGATTCCTCAGCAATTCTTTCCCGATATACACCTTCCTTTGTTTTTGTTCAAGAGTGACCAAGAGTGAGAAGAGAAGCTTCTTGCTAATTGCTCAGAGTAATTATGGATCAAATCAGATCCATATTCATATGTAACAGCTCGATGGAGCTCAAGCAGTGGAACCAGGTGCACCAATGCTTCATCCTGGTCTAGCTTTCCAAAGACTATCCCATGAAGTGGAAATATAGTCTGGATAAAATCCTAGTCCCTCACTGTACCACAAACACTCATTCATGCCAAGGGAAAATTGAACATCTACCTAAACTAGCATGTTTTTGGAGGAACCAATAAATCCTGCAGGAAACGCACATGGAAACGGGAAAACCGTACCAAATTCCGACAGCAATCTGAGCACAGGCTCAAAACGAGGACTGAATCATGAATTTAAACCTTTGCACAGGTTTAAATCCACACCACAACTGCTAATTAGTGCAGGCTAAGCATGGAGAATCAGCACTGATACAGTAACCCAGTCGTAAGGATCAGAGTGTCTCAAAGGGACTAGATCTCAGCTAGTAAACCTGCATGTCTGGAACCATCCAAATCGGATCGCAAAAAAAAACAAAAAAAACAAAGGAGTGAGAAATAAAGACAGAAAGATAAAAAAGTGCATATCCAAAAATAGAGTTTAGGAACTGGTTCGGGTTAGCACGGTGAGGACAGAAGCATGATGACAGGGTGCCTGACTCCAAAAGAAAGAAAAAAACCTCCAAGAAGGAGCAACTAAGCAGTGGTTAAAAAAAAAAAACGAGAGGAGAAGAAAGAGCAACAACAAACCTCTGACAAACACACTAAACAACATCTTGGCTCTTTGAACGGGAATTAGAGAGAGACGGAGAGACAGACAGAAAATGTGGCTTTGTTATTGGCATCTTTTTAAAACCATATAATTCTGCACATTCAAGTTTTTCCCTTTCAGACTCGCTGATGAATGGACTTACCAAATGGCGGCACAAATCAAAAACCCATCATAAAGAGCGAAATGACAATCTAGCTAACCGGATGGACCTTCGGGTAGCTGTTTATTTGAGTTTCTCATCTGTCAGGCTACACTCACAGCACATCTAAACACATCCAGATGAATTTGGTTTATTAAAAAGAACCTTAAAAAAAAAAAGCAGGTCTGAAAATATGACTCTAACCAAAGGTACATGAACCCAAGTCTCTATCACGGTCGTAACGCCTGGGAACAATCAGAGAACATATGCCATCTCCATAACCCATAACCACTGCAACATCATCTTAATTAAGAAGGATTTTGGAGCTGCCACATCTGCAGCTAAGTCTGACTGATGCTGGCTCCTTTGGGGGGCCGTGTCGCTTCGTGTCATGTCTTAACGAGGAAGATTCACTTCTGTGAAGACCAGGCAGATGAGCGAAACAAGGCTGAAATGATCTACTCTACTAGAACACTAGAAACACCTTGAACTCCCATGAAATTGTATCTCTGCATCACTGCAGAGTTTTACATCTTCACTATATATATATACAGCTACACTGAGGTTTGGATTGACCTCACCTTTTGCTTCTTTATCTTTGGGTTCACACTCATCCACATCCACTATAACTTCTTCCTCGTCTTCCTGCTCATTTTCATAATCGTTGGTGTCAGCGTTATTGTCATCGTCATCATGGTTACCACTGTTGTCTTCATCTGCCACGTCCTCATCTTGGTCCTGTCCCGCTTGTTCCCACTCTTCCTGCTGATACTCCTTTGTCCCGGTATCTCCAGCATCTCCTACTATCCCTTGAGCTCCTCTTGGCCTGGTGCAGCAGCTCGGCTGGAGGAGTGACTGATCCGAAGCGCTCAGGCTGGAGGAACAAGCACGAGATGCGCAGCACAGCCTGGACATCCAGCGGCGCAGCAGGGAAGAGGAGGAGGAGGAAAACCTGGTCCGCTCGTATGGCCGAGGCCTCTTTCTCCTTAGCCATGCGTTTCGGGTGCACACTTTCCTCACATCCATTGCTCTGATAGTCCGTCTCCTTTTTCTCTTCCAGCTCAGAGCCGGAGAGAGCACCGGGGAGAATGAGCTGGCTCGTGCTTGCTCTGCTCCCTTTGGCCTTTTGGGAGGAGAAGGAGGCGCTTTCGGGAGCGAGTCGGCCCTGGAGAGAAAACCGCTGGCTCAGACTTCAACAAGAACCGCGGGCAGTCTGCAGGCCTTGGAGTCCAGAGCCCACAAAGAGTAGAGCGAGAAAAAGAGAGAGAGAGAGAGAGAGAGCGAGAAAGAGAGAAAGCCACAAGTTCTGAAAAAAAGCTGAAAGAAGGCAAACACGCCTACAGCATGATTAGGCCAAAAGAGAAGTTGAAGTGCCTTGGACAAAGTGTGAAGGGTCAGACTTACCGAAAGAGTGCAATTCCAGGTCAAGAATCCTGGCATAGTGTGAAGTCAGGTTCAGGGAAATAAGTTCCATGGGAAAGTTTTCCAAAACAACAGGGTGTTTTCCATGAGCACAGGACAAGACAGAAAGCAGAGGTGCAGTGGAGCAGGATCAGAGATGGAGAGAGAGAGAGAGAGAGAGAGAGAGAAAGGGAGTGGAAGGAGAAACACAGATGGTAATGTTTAAGGCAAGTGTGTCAGGCCAAGCAGGGGGGTCGCATTACGTTGCCAGGAGATCTTAAGGGGTCTAGAAAGGTCAGGGTTGACTCATTCTGTTCCTGGAGAGCGGGATGCAGGAGGAACGGAGAAAAGTTTCGGTCATCAAAGTTCGGGTTTCACCAAGACTTCCACTAGAGATCTTATAAGGTGATAACACATGGGTGTCAACTAGCCTCCTGAACTTCCAAAGAAAAAATAAGGCCTAGTAGTGGGTAGTGTTTACATGTCTATCAATAAACCAAGAAGCACTTAGTTTAAATCAAATAACATGCAATTTTATGAAGTCAGAGTGTTTGAGGTTAGCATTAAAAACAAAAAAAAACACAAGGGTTTGTATTTCAGCCTGCGGTCAAACTCCGTCTCTGCCTGGATTATAGGGAAAGACAAAAAGCCCAGTGTGCAATGAAAAACAAGTTGAAGAATAAAGAAAAGCAGCCCTTAACGGCAAAGTCAGGGGTCTAAAGAGGAAACCAGGGAAGAAAGAAAAGAAAAATTAGTGAAATGAGAAAAAAAAGCCAAGAGCAGGACAGAAGAGCATAACCAGAGCCGGAAAAAAAGGAACGGTTCTGTAACTCTGCAGTGAAAATGTGGCGTGCATGCTCAAATCGTTTGGGAAGGAGCCATCAAAAGACCTGAAAATCACAAAAACTGGAGGTGGAGGTAGTGATAAAAAAAGATTAGGAAAGATATTTCAGTCTTGTCCGTCTCTGTTACAGATGTATCAAGCGATATCAATAATCACGCTAACAAAGCTAGCTTGAAGTGCACTATGGGTAATGTGCACCTGTAACTCAATAAATAACTATTTATAAAGTTAAACAAGTTCTGGATGATAGATAGCTATAGTAAATGTTTTAAATGCTCAGAGTAAAAACAAGACTAAGGATACTTTCACATCCATTAACAGAACCCTGACCTCGGTGAGAACACGGCAGTCGAACTTGTGTCCGAGAGCATCTGAACGGCGAGTGAACTCTAAGGACTCTCAATCAAGTAGCTGCAGGAAGTGAAACAAGTTCCAGGGACCCAAGAACGTTTATTATATAATTAAATATGACAAAAACTAGATTCATTCAAATAATGTTGTACTAGAGTTGTGAATCACAGACAGCCGTCGATTCGATTTAGTTTGATTTTCGAGGAGAGAGCTTTAATTCTTCTCGTCTAATTAAAGTTAAGAACACAAAGCTTGTTTCCCTGCTGATTCTTCGACCCAGCAGGTGGCGGTATTGCGCCAACTGCTCATAAAATCAAAAAGAAGAACAAGCAATACTCTTGCACTATAAAATGAACATTTGCATGATGGAAAACTGACATATTTTGAAGAAAATTGTTGAAGTTTACCTGAATAATTTAGTACATGTAAACTGATTCTGAATAAAAAAAACGGACAACAAATGTTCGATTAAACAGCCCCGCTCAGCACACATTTCTATGCTACTTCTTTTTCAGTCATTTTATGTAGGACTTTTTCAGGCTTGTACACACTGCTTTAAAACAACAAACAAATCAAAAGAATTAATCTCACTGTGAGTCAATAAATGGGTTAAAAGGGGGAAAAGTGGCAAAAAACACAGAAATGTTTTTCTAAAAAATCCATTAGATAAAGAAGAAGCTTCAGATTGATGTTGTTTCTGGTCTTCTTTAGCACTTTGGCACCACAAATAACAGAATAAATGAATAATGAAGGGAAGAGAGTCAGAAGATTTATACGGTATGAGATTCATGAAGTCCGGAGTGAACATGGGAGCGAACGGTCGATCAGGAAGCACCCTGTGATTAGTATTTAACCAGGAGGTGAAGTGACGTCAATCAGATGTGTACATGCGGAGCTGTACCCACAGTAACATGTACTTTAGAATGGCTGCGTTTTTACCAAACACACAGCGTCCATGCAGGAATGTGAGCTGCAAACTGTATTTATATCCATCAAAGTTAATGGTCAAAGCTCTTGGAGAATGACTGGTGAAGGAATTCAGGGCATGTTATTCAGGGCAAAAAAAAAGAAAGAAAAAAAAAACCTCAGAACATCCCTCAGCCAAAGCCTGAAGCATTTATGGGCTCCATGTGGACATTTTTAAAGAATACTTTTTCAGTAATCATCCACAGAGAAACAAAACCAATGAAAGCAGAAGGTTCCCAGTTTCCATCAGTTTAGTAAAATACACAAAGAGTGTAACTTTCGGCATCGTTATGACATTAGTGAGATTTTTATAACAGTAAGTAAGAGGAGATGACATACTGATTTTAGGTCAAAATATATGTGGAGGCGTGATGAAAAGGAATAAAGTGCAGCACATGTGGCAGCCTGGGAAAACCCTTGGCATGACACCATCGCTCTGAAATGCGTTCTTTGCATCTTGTTTGCATTGTTTATAGATTTTAGCCTGGATCTGAGTGACAATCCGAGCTGTCCGTCATGTTAGGATGGATATAAGCTACAGTATCAGCACCTACAGTATCTAATCACATGACCAAAGTGTGAGCATTGTTCTGTAGCTAGCATGATTTTAGACATCTTTGCACTGTATCTAATGCTGTCTTTTTCCTCAATTTGTCACCTCCTAACTCCTACTCACCAGTCAGTTCTTCCATCATACAGAGTGTGGAGGCGGTAACGTCAATCCTGCCAAAAACATCTTTTCAAAAAGTAATGCCTTAAAATTAAATATACTGTATATTACCATTTTTATATTATTTCTTTTCATCCACTTCTTACACAGGAAATATAAAGGTTATGCTACTTGATTACTGATTGATTCAGTCATCGTTTCAGGTGGCAGATGTTTGCTGTTTCAGGTTTCATTTCTATCTGAACTCTTCCGCTCTCATGATCTTACAGAAACCCCATGATTGGCTGGGATTGCTGCGACTGACAGGTGTGTGTGTGTGTGTGAGAGAGAGAGAGAGAGAGAGAGAGAGAGAGAGAGACCGAGTTAGCGTCTATACTGCTTAATCCTGTGTACAGGGTCGCTGAGGGACTGAAGCTTATCCCAGGAGACTTAGGGCACTAGGCAGGGTAGACACTGGATGGGGTGCCAATCCATTGTAAAGCACACACACATACACACCCTCAGACACACACACACACACACTACAGGCAATTTGGGAACCTCAATTAGCCTAATCTGGCGTACCTGGAGAAAACCCACCAAGCACAAGGAGAACATGCAAACTCCATGCACATATAACGTGAGATGGGAATCGAACCGGCACTCTGAAGGTGCAAGGTGACACAAAGCCACCTGCTTATACGTCATGTTACATCAAACATAAGTTACATACATTTTAACCTGCGTCTTAAAGCTGAGATCACAAAAAGTGAGATCGTTTAAAAACACACAAATTTGACCGAATTCGTTGCTAGGAATCAATGTTTTTTGATGCTGAAACATATAATGCACATACTGTATATCATAAAAAAGATCTCTCTCACACACACTTTATAATGTTTCTCCAGAATCTGAATGTTGTTCTAAAATCCCATTTAACCCCCCCCCCCGACATGCACAATCCAGATGTTAAAAAAAAAGAAAAAGAAAAAAAAAAAAGCAAAGCCAAGTAAGACCCAGCACTACAGTGAGATCACATACTCCTGGAGTCGCGGTGGTGTCGAGGTGTCACAGTCTATCTGATGATCATCAGTCCTCCTTACGGTCTCCCATGCTGCTGGATCAGGAGGAACAGCTCTCGTCTCTAGCCGGTTCCAGGTGTCCGTTATCTCACGTCTACAGCACAATAACGCAGTGCAGCAAGCTCTTGTGTTCCCCGAGCTCCACAGGACTGACGGTGCTCTCACACGGAACCTGGATACCACTAAATGGAGACTCTATATCCAGCTCGTGACGTTTGGTTATATAACCGCACCTCCTACATCACAGGGTTTCCGTCGGGAACGCCGCTCAACCCGCGCCTCCCACGGGTAACTCGTTACATCACACCCTTCAGTGTGAGACTCACAAACGCTCCCGGGTAAAATGCGCTACACACAAAATCCGCTGCACTTGCATCCAAAAGAAAAACCTTTGTGTGATACAGTACATGAAAGATTTTTTTTTTTAAACAGGAAGTGACATCACACAACGGTGCAGTCATCGCCGACTCCGAAAGATCGCATCCAAGAAAGAAGTGGAGGAAAGGACAGAAAAAAAGTCTCACTGCTTCAGCCAAATCAGGAGCTTGTGCTCAAGATGAGTGGAAAACAGAAAGATAAAGAGAGAGAGAGAGAGAGAGAGATCAGGTGGCAGTCGTTGTGCCACCTGGGACAGGAAATGAAGTGGAATCGTGCCTCCAATTACGTCCCACCTCTCCGACTCCCAGCTGTCTGAAGTCCCACAGGCTATTTACAGCCAGGAGGAGAGCGAGGGCGAGAGGGCAGGAGCGACAGAGCAAGGGAGGACAAACGAGTGTGAACAAAAGTGCAACAGTCAGAAAGTATGTAAAGAGAATGAGAGAGAAAGAAAATGTTTAAAAAGCTAGGGATAAAAATAGTGAAATAAAGAGAGGGAGGGAAAGAAAGAAAAAGAGTTGTAAATGGAAAGAGAAAAAAAGAATGAAAGAAAAAAAAAAGTTTTAGTGACATACAAAAGTGAAAGTGTGAGAGAGAACCAGAGAGAGAGAGAGAGAGAGATGCTGTGCATGGTTGCTATGACAACATGTAGCTGTGTGCATCAGTTGCACCTACAATTACTACCTGCAGTCCACCTAGCCGCGTGCAAAAGTATTGGCACCCTGTCCACCAGTGCCTGCAACGAGCCCATCGCTCAGCCAATATTTTACAGGAAAAAATGACTATCTGACCCAGGACTCCTCCTCCTCCTCCTCAACCTCCTCCAAGTCTTCACTACGCTGCAACACTTTCCAGAAACAGTGCTGGTTTTTGCGCTGCATGTTAAGAGCTCGTGACTAATACATCTGTGAGTTTTGCCACCCTGTAACTCACTCACACTTCAGAGAACAGTGCAATGTCTGTGACTCGTGGAGGTGTTAAACCCATTTCTGAAGAAATAATAAAAAATAAAAAAAACGCACACCAGGCTGTGTGTTGAGGCATGTCAGAAATTAGACTTGACACACACACAGAATTAAAGTAACAGCACCTGTCACGATGGAGGAAGATCGCAAAAAGAATAAACGCGAAAGAATAAACGATGGCAGCAGATAGTGGATAAGGATGACAAAAAGTAAAATAAATGTAGAGTAAGGCGAGGAGAGAGCTGGGAGCCCTCTTGTGGCCATATTGAGAGGTGCAGCTCTCAGGATAAAGTTCCAGTAATGTACAAGAACACTTCTCAAATTTTAGATATAATAGTAATAATAATAAAAAAAAAATAATCAATAAGAATAATCTATATTGTACAATCTCGAGCGCTACATATGCTAATTATTAAAAATAAATAAATAATAATGGTTAAAATGCTCTGAGCTTTATTGGCTACTTAACTAATATGACAGAATAAGTGCGATATAGTAAAATTAGTTATAGCTAAAACGTGTGTGTGTGTGTGTGTGTGTGTGTGTGTTACCTGGGAGTCTCTTGAGAGGCTGGAGTCTCATGCTGAGGGCCTGGTGTGAGAGTAGCGGTGAGGAGGGCAGAGAGCGAGACACTCCCTCCATGATGCGGATGTGCTGCATTCCCTCAGTCACCGGGAGAGGAGGCACGGCGTAATCACCCTCAAACACACACTCACCATCCCCTGGGGTGCCACCTACACATGGACACACATCATTAGACACAGGTTGTTAATATGTAGAGAAAAGCGCTAGATGCCTAGTGCAAGGGGTGTGGCCTCTGTGTCGGTCGGTCAGTCAATAAAAGAGGCGTGGCCTCTATATTTTTGTCACCTAATCAAATAAAAGATGGCGGTGTGGCCTCTATCGTCAGAGGTAAGCAGAGTGCACAAAACCTGTAGTGGAGTAAAAGTAGAGATTCTCTAGAGCAAATATTACTTAAGTAAAAGTACAAGTCCTCTATTTGTATGTGTACTTGAGTTCAAGTACAGAAGTACTCACCAAACAGTTATTAGGCATGTCTTGAAAGAAAGAGACATCGTGCAATCATGCATATTAGTCAGCAGCGGGTGTCTTTTCCGCTTTACACCACTGTGGTCAGGTACCGCAGCGGCATGCAGAAATGTAGTGGAGTAAAAGCACAAATGTGTGCTGAACTTTTGTGCGGAGTAAAAGGAAAAGTAACAGCTACGTGAAGTACGTACTTAGGTACCATAACAAAGTGTTAGTCTCCTCCCAACTCTGGTCTTACCAAAAAAAAAGCCGGCATGGCGGCTTCTGTATCTGTCAGTCTCAGTGAATAAGGCGTGGCCTCTGTATCCATCTGTGTGATGATAAATAAAACGAGGCCTCTATTGTAAGTCTTACTAAAGGAGAAGAAAGCATGGCTTCTGTATCTATTCATCTGAGTGAAGGAGGCGTGGCTTCTGTATCTATTCATCTGTGTGAAGGAGGCGTGGCTTCTGTATCTATTCATCTGAGTGAAGGAGGCGTGGCTTCTGTATCTGTTAGTTTTAATTAAGGGGTGTGGCCTTTGTATTTGTCAGTCTTATTAACAGAGGCCGAGGTTTCCATTCCGATACAAATCTTATCTGGTAAAAATGTGATTGCTCTGTGTGTGTGTGTGTGTGTGTATAAGAGTGAGACTGTGAACATTTATTGACGTCAAAGACTTCTTTCTAGCCTTTCCTCCCTCTCAGTTCCTTCCCTTCCTACTGCATTACCCTTTCCTTTTCATACTCCCTCTATCTCTGACACACACACACACACATACACACACACACTCAGCAGGATCTGGAGTGAGGGACGAAGGGTCAGTGTCTCACTGTTACTGCAGTTGCACTGCGTCATGTGATGGCGTCAGACAGGAAGTGGTCGTGTTGCGAGTGTTCGGCCAGCCAGCGACAGATGGCAGCAGCGGGAGGAGAATAGAAAAACTCATGAATGGAGTGCATACACACACACGCGCACACACACACACACGCGCGCACACACACACACGCGCGCACACACACACGCACTCTCATACATCTTTCCAAACCTGAAGCTCACAGGATCTCCTGTCTTCAGCTCGACACAGAGCTTAGCCCGATGCTAATCCTACGCTGTGGAGATTTTAAATCTATGCTAGCCATAATCTATAAAAACTATAAAAGATATAAAAATGTGTACAGTACAGTGGAACCTCAGCAGATGAATTTATTCTGTTCTGGAGGCGAGTTCATAAAGAGAAATTTCTTAATATGAAATGCATTTTACCATAAGAAATAATGTAAATGCAAATTATGTAAATCCGTTACATTAATCCGTTAATATTCGCAACTTTGCTGGTGTTCGGTTCGGTCACTAGTATGCTGAAAATGCCCTTGTATGCCGAGGCAAATGAAATGAATATTTCAGTTCTTAAGGCCAACCATTTATGAGGCAGAGCCTTTGTATGATGAGGTACACCAGTAGGTTTAAAACAAGTATGCTAGCTTAAACTCTACAGGTTTTAAACATGCAGAATGCTGCAATGTATTCTGTGGAATGTTTACAGATTCCAGCTCTACAGCAGTCGAGGGGTCAAGGGCATTGCTCAAGGTCCCAACAGTGGCAACTTGCTGGTGCTAAGGTTCAAACCGAGACCTTCCAATCAGTATTCCAATGCCTTAACCACTGAGCCACCCCTGGCCCTCATTTTCTCTTTTAAACAACAGTTTAATTTGAAACTGTAACAAATATTTTTTTTAGGACGGTTATGCAGTATGATCTTACCGTAAGTATAAGTATTCATGCACAAAAACATCATAAGCATGTGCAGCAAGATGATTTAGGAATCCGCAAGAAGTCAAATCTCGCTACTGTCAACCCGAGATAAATCCGTTTTCACACTCTCTCCTGCTGACGTACATCCGAACTGAAACTGAGAACTTCTCTCTGAAAGATGAAGCTCACACTCCAGAGTCAGTACTCTACTGCAGAGATTTAGAGATGAAACAGAGGCAGGAGGAGCATCTAAGCCCTTTTCATCAGAGCAGAAAGAAAATGAGCATCTCTGTATCCACACTCCGTCTACTAAAATGGAAGTGTGTGTGTGTGTGAGAGATCTTAAAAAAAAAAAAATCAATGAAAGCCGACACACAGCAACCCATAAAGCTGTAGTACACTGAAATGTGTCCAGTGGGAACGCTGCGATAAACTCCAGGCTCCTAATTTGTCCTGTAGAAGCTGCTCAGGTAATCAAAACAGCCGAGGATAAATCTGCACATAAACCAGAACCCAGAGATGAAGAAATAAAACGGAAGGAGTTTTAGTCTCTATTCAAGTCTCAAGGTCAACATCTTCAAGACAAGAAATACACATTTATTAAAACAAAACATAAAACTTAGCTTTCATCCTGCATTCCAAATTATAGGGTGTGGCTCCAGTGAAGGAAGTGGAACCTTTCCAGGAACCAAAGAACTACACATGACCCAGGAACTGCCTCCAAAGAGGGTACTGAGCTTTCATTCAAAACAATGTGATTAATACTATACGTTATGGAAGGAGTCTCTAATGTCAACGTAATCAAAGGTAAAGTTGTAGTTTTAAGCTTTCAGACACCTTCAGGATAGAAAGAATGGCCGTCCTGCGTCCAAATGAATAAAATGTACAGTATCTGAACAAACGTAAGTAATAAAAAACAGTATCTCAAATTCAATCACGTTTGTGGTGCTTCCAGATTTCACTTGTTGAAGCAATAAACACATGCAGGAATGGGAACTTCAGCGGAAACCCATGTGTCTATCAAGCTGGGATCGTGTAGTGTCGGACCATATGGTCACCATTTGTTACATATAACTTCGCTATGATCATTATTGTATAGTTGCTGTTATCAAATTCACTCATGTTTCATGAGAAGTAAACTATGTTGTGAAAGCAAAATATTTAAAAGATAGAAGAGATGTTAAAAAAAAGATAGGGGTCGCACCAACTCAAGACCAGCATCAAGGTCCTACTTGTCCAAGCTCCTTACCGGTAAGATTAGTCGGATAGAATTTGTAAGATTTCTAATGTCTTTTCTTTTACAGTACATTAACATAACTTTTACTCATCATGACTTTGATAGTGTGCACGCCATGTTCAAGTCTATTGAGGAACACTGCCCAGATAACAGCACGCTCCACCACCTGGCTATAAGCTTTCGGCTATGTACATGGCACCGGACCAACCAGGTCGTAAAAACACACCCGTGTCTCTCCCAGCTTGGTCGAGTGAATAGGAGCGGAGATAATGTACACCATTAATGGCCTGTAACATGTTGTACAATTGACCTTACAAGGTTCTAGTTCAACATCCTTCAAATGAACTCCAAACGCATCGCATGTTGCACAGAATCTTCACGTTCCGTGTCCAAGCTACGGCTGATGAGCTCCATACCGTCTGTTTCTTTAAGCAGCCGCTTACCCATTCATCTGTGGCTCCGAGTATTAAGGTCGTTCTCAATGCAGTGGCATTCTCAAACCGATACACTATAGGCACCTGGATCTGTGTTAAACAAAGCTTCCAGGCAGACAAGAAACAGGGAGACTGAACATAAATCCGTTTAACTGAATATAGCTTGAAGAATTGCCGTCTCGACACGGGAAATTATTTCCTGCACTGATGGAGACAACATCTTCATCAGCCTCTGGATTATTTTATAAATCTTTGCTGTCTGTGCACTCATTGGGCATATTCTCAAATACGAACAATGTACAAGTCTATCTGTTAGTATTGGCACCCCTCTATCCTGTCCGTTAACAAACCAAAATGAGGCTATATCCTGATCGTAACTAGGGAGGCGATTTATTTTCGGTGCAGCCGTGACCCATCATGGTTGACAGTCACTCTGCTTACAGTTTATGGATGCAAGTTGTGCTCCATAAAAATCGACCTCAGTTCAGATTAAAAGAAAACCCGCCCACGTAAAATTTGCTGGTCGGGAAATTTTTGCTACACTGAAATATTTAGGTTACGTAACACTACAGTATGTAATGCATTCCTTATTATGACAGACTGGATGGAATTGCCGGTCTGTCCAGTCCATATACGAGTAACGGTACATTAGCACATTAAGATCTTTGATAATCTTTAATTAATACAGATGTCGTCATGTCTAAGAGCTTTATTAAAAGTTAATGATACCAGCCAGTTAGAAGTTTTCTCTCTGAACTTCGCTATAGTGCACAGGCAAAGATAAGAGACCGAGCGTCTGTCTGCTCCGTCTAGAAATGTGATCCCTGGGCGTAGTCTGTATGATCAATAATTAAGCATTTCTGCTGGTCATGCCATGAATTAATGGGAGCGGAGTGCTGCAAATGCACTCAGCTAATGATCTCTACATCTCTATCCCTCTTTTGCATCTCTCTTTCCATTTTACCGGACGGGGTCAAGATGGCGCCACTTTTGAAAACGGTACGACCTGAAGATGACTGCTGATACGATGGGGTAAGCAGGATACTACAGAACTACACAGTGGTGTATAACATATTAATGTACCACAGATGAGTGTAAACCTCCCATTGTAAGTCCTACTCCCACTTAAGAGGTATTCTATATACCTATATTTATATATAGAGCTGTAGAGTACTCCACAAACATGTGCAATGAAACAATTATAGGAATACATAAAGGTATGCATCGTACTATAGACACTACTAATAACAGTGTAACTGAAACTCTATGGATACTATTAAACTACACAGTTATGTACAGGATATTACGATGCCGAATAGAAGCCGCACGTACAATAATTAAAAATGCAATACTACAATACTACAACAAAACAAACTATAGCACTGTTCAGAATTATACAGACAAACACAGGGTATTACACCGCTACACAAAGGCTATGAGCTATACAACAGGGAAGGGGTAGGTCAATGGTTAAGGCATTGGAATGCTCATTTAAAGGTCCCAGGTTCAAACCCCACCACCACCAAGCTGCCACTGTTGGGCAGATGTGTCATTTATGCTACATAACATACTGTAGCCCACATCATATGTGCACACAACACACCCACATACACTAAGTATACATAATACGCCAAAGTAGCACAGCAGTAGTAGTGCACACAGTGCAAAGTGAACCATAGCATTACACTACATAAAGTATATCAGAGTAGCACACTATATAAAGTACACCATAGTAGTACTGTATCTATATAAAAAATTCTGTCTGTCTGTCTGCATGTCTATACAGTATGTCTGTATGTCTGTCTGTCTGTCCAGGCGATTTTGTCACAGCATCACGCAAAACTGGCTGGACAGAATTTAAAGAAGCATTGCCAGTCCTTCAGTATGTGCCTGAAGTTAAATCCGCACCATAAATTAAATCAAAATAGAGGCAGAGGCGCTAAAAGGAATGTTATGACCAGTTTTGTGCCAAATTACATCACAGCAGCCAGCGGTTTTTGGATGAATATGGCACTTTTTCCTTCAAGGTGGGCGCGCCTATCCGCATATCGCATAATCAATGCGATAGTTTACCATGTATACACAGCACAACCTGGCTTACACAAACCAAAGGACTATAAAAATTAACCTTCAAAACCAGTTTGACTCATATGTTCCCGAACCCATGGCACTATTAACAAGCAGTAACTGTAAAGCGCCACTAAGAGGTAAAACACAGGTTGTTAGAGCAAATATTTTCGCAGCACTCCAAAGTAAGTCCGTGTAAAATAACTGAACTGACAGCACATTGTCATGCGCTAAAATTCAAAATGTTGAGTAAAAGCGGTGTTGTGAACAGTCAGTCGTGTGACGTATGAAATAATCTACCTTAAAATAAGCTATTAATAAGCCAGGTGCTTAATACAAACAAACAACTTGTTACCCGTTCTTTACCCATCAACGACGGGTAATACCGCTAGTAGTATATAAAGTATACCACAGTAGCACACTATATAAAGTACACTATAGTGTCACACTACTGTATATAAAGTACACTGTAGTAGCACACTTTATAAAGTATACCACAGTAGCACACTATATGAAGTACACTACTGTACAGTATATAAAGTACATTGTAGTAGCACACTATATAAAGTAGCATATATATATAGTAGTATATATATATATATATATATATATATATATATATATATATATATATATATATATATATACACATACACACAGTATATATTATAGTATAGTATAGTACAGGAAGCACAATATATAGTGTGGTACTGTGGTGGACTTTGTTAAGTACAATTTAATACACTATACAAAGTACACCACAGTACCACGCTACATAAAGTACATTATGGTAGAACACTGTACAAAGTACACCATAATACCACACTCCATAAAGGAGATTAGGATAGTATACTACACAAAGTACACCACAAGACCATACTACATTACAGTAAAGTACATTATGATACAGGTAGCACACCATACGAAGTACACTACAGTACCACACTTTATAAAGTACTTTATAGTAGTACACCATACAAAGTACACTACAGTACTGTACCATACCATACTACATTATAGTAAAGTAGATTATAATACAGGTAGTACACTATGCAAAGTACTCCACAGTACCATGCTTTATAAAGTACATTATAGTAGTACACCAAACAAAGTACACTACAGTACCACCCTTTATAAAGTACATTATAGTAGTACACCAAACAAAGTACACTACAGTACCACCCTTTATAAAGTACTATAGTAGTACACCAAACAAAGTACACTACAGTACCACCCTTTATAAAGTACACCAAAGTACACTACAGTACCACACTTTATAAAGTACATTATACAAAGTACACTACAGTACTGTACCATACTACATTACAGTAAAGTAAATTATATTACATGTAGTACACTATACAAACTACTCCACAGTACCAAGCTACATAAAGTACATTATAGTAGTACACTATACAAAGTGCACTACAGTACCACGCTTCATAAAGTACATTATAGTAGTACACTATACAAAGTGCACTACAGTACCATGCTTTATTAAGTACAGTATAGTAGTACACCATACAAAGTAAACTACAGTACCACGCTTTATAAAGTACATTATAGTAGTACACTATACAAAGTACACTACAGTACCACGCTTTATAAAGTACATTATAGTAGTACACTATACAAAGTACACTACAGTACATTATAGTTGTACACTATATAAAGTACACAATAATACCACATATAGAATACACCATAGTATTATACTGTATAAAGTACACCACAGGAGTTTAAATAGCATACCGTATACCGTGGTAGTACACCACTGTAAATGGTCTATCATAGTTGTACTGAGAATGACATTACTATATAGAGGGCATATAGCGTAATACAGTGCTATACTACAGTATGACCTGTGTACTATAATACAACTACAGTGTGTTCACTGTGCTACAGCATTACCATGAAGTGTATAGAGTCACGTAGCACACAGAGACACACCACATTCAACTAAAGCTGTACTAGTGTTAGACTCCAGTACTATAATTTTCACTCTATTTTCGTGTACTGTAGAGGTATACAGTGAACTACAGCACTACAAAAAATAGGTCTATAGTCTACTTTAGCACTATAGAGAGGTGTCAGGAGCCCTAACACAGTGTTTACCACAGGCTAGGGCATTATAGTAGTTTTACTGGAGTATTAGAGTACTTGGGTATTATAGGTGTGTGCCTCTGAGCCTCTTTCATCCCCGAGGGACCTGACGTTCAGCTACCTTGGCATGATAAATCTCCTCATAAGTCTGCGTCTGCAGAATATGGCTAAGCTGAGCAAGCTGGGGGTTGGAACAGAGAGATGGGGGGGGAGTGACGGAGAGAAAGAGACACTACACCAACACATCACACGCAATGTTTCAGATACTGCAACAGTTATTAAATTGATCATGTGAAACTAACTTAACTTACGTCAATGCATGCTTTATGTGTCAAAATTATTTAGACATTTTTCTATATTTAGAAATAAAAATCTGAATTTATGACTATAATGACTTATTTATAACATTTTGAAATTTTAATGGGATGCTTAATTCCATCATTATTAGGAAGCACATTACAGATAGTTTTCTCAAAATGTGTCTCAGATTCAATACTAATAAGTGGCATAAAATATTTTTATAACTTATTAATATAATAGGCATTTTTTTTTTTTTTTACAGAATTTGTGAATTTGTTTTATTATTAAAAAATGAATAGAAGTCATGAAGCAGGAGAATTCATCATGATTTAATTCTAAAACAGTTTATTTCGATTTGGCAAATATATGCAATTTTTTTTTTTACAATACAATAAAATATTTGTGAGTAAGAATACAAGTGGAATTGATGAATTTTGGTATGTTGTTGAATTTGTGAAAACTTAATTTATTTAAATTAGGCTTTGCACAATTGGGTACGCATACATTTGCATGCTTAAACCAAAAATCTACCATTTGCAAGATATTAGAGTAGAAAAGTTTTATTTCACTGGTCACAGGGAAGGAGAGACACTTTACTGATGAAGCATGAGAGAGGGGGCGGCACACACACACACACACACACACACACACACACACACACACACACACACACACTCACTCTAACCCGAACCCACTCCACTATCCCTCTGCCTTTATCGCTCCACCGAGACCATGGGCGAGTGGGTGAGAAATGCTGACAGGGAGGGATGAGAGAGGAGAGGAGGGATGTGTGAGCATCTGTGTGTATGTGTACGTGTGTAATTACTCTGCATGTTTGTGTGTCTGTGTATGCACATATGCATGCAGATATTTGTGTGTGTGTGCATGTGTACGTGTGTTCATTTCCCATCAGGGTTTAAATGTTTTAAAGCCACAAAGCTTTTAGATCCTCATTAATAAGCTGCTGGATCAAATAATGACTCAATAGTAACAAAGCAGCAACACCAACCGAGAACTAAAGTGCACACACACACACACACACACACACACACCAGTAACATCAGACGCCTCTGGAAGGATCTAATCAGTAGACTTTAATGATGTCTAAATGATTTGTTTTTATTTCTATTAATAGAAATGAATGTTAGTACAGCGGCGTGAACCCGTATGGTAATGAGCATACTTGATTGACAGCTCTATAACCAACAGACTCTACATCATCCACACAGCGATAAACAGGATACGTACAGAGAACCCGGACTTTGTACTGATCCTGTTTCTTAGCATCTGTTTGCGAATTTACTTTCACTTGTTAGTTAACTTTCACTCATGATCTTTTTCTTTCCAGTGTGCATTTATTCACTGTTTATCACTCAGTTAATAATTATGTTTTGGTTTCCCTCTTTCATTAGCTTTTATAAGGTAGTAATCTTTCATTAACTACTTATCTTTCACTCACTAGTCACTAGTTAGTTTCACTCATCTTTGAGTAACTAGTTCCTTTCACTTACTAGTTATCTTTCACTCACTAGTTATGTTTTACTTACTAGTCTTTCAGGCACTACCAGTTACTTTCATTAACTAGTTTTCATTTACTCACCAGTTCTATTACTCAATAGTTATCTTTCAGTAAATAGTTCCTTTCCATTACTTACTACTCTTTCAGCTACTAATTATTTTTCACTAACTAGTTTCCTTCCAGTCACTAGTTTTCCTTCACTTAGTAGTTCTTTTCCTCACTAGTTATCTTTCACTAATTAGTCATCTTTTACTCACTAGCTCTATTTCACCCACTAGTTATAACTAGTTAATTCTTTACTCATTTACAGTATCATTTCCTCACTTAGTCACTAATTATTTTACAACTCATTAGTTATCCTTTACTCACTAACTACTTTAACTCCCTTTTGACCTTTCAGTCTCTCGTTATCTGTAACTTACTAGTTACAGATTAGTCACTCACTAGTTATCTTTTACTCACTAGTTATCTCCCAGTCATTTATTAAATTTTACCCACTAGTTCCATTTCACTCACTAGATATCTTTTATTTGTTAGTTAGATGTTACTTATTAGTCAGCTTTTACTTGTTAGTTCTTTTATCATTTAATATAATTTCACGGACCGGTTATCTCTCTCACTACCCATGTTTCACTCAAGATATTGTCAACTTGTTATTTATCTTTGATAATAATAGCATTATTTTATTTCATGTTATATAGTTTCCTTTCATGCCCTACTTCACTTGCTCCTTATCTCAGTTTGCTTTCACTCACTAGTTTCTTTTGCTGACTCACTAGTTATCTTCCGCAAAATTGTGTTCACTCACTAGTTATAAATATCTGACCGTAGCTCAAAAAGTGTCCTTAACAGAAACACTACACTCAGTTCACCTTTATGCCACGCCCACTTCTCTCGTATGACGTAAGTCCTGGCCCTTACTCTAATCCATCGCCTCTGATCAAAAGCGAGAGAGCTGCAGGAAATCCTTGTCTTTGCTGGCGAATAAAAAAAAATGTGAAAATAGTTTATGCACATCCATAAAACCGCCATCCGTACTACGTACCATTTCATCCCTGGACTCACCTCTCGGTGCAGATGGTGTGTGTAAGCCAGGCTGAGTGACGGCACCATGATTCCCGCCTAGACGTAAAGAAGGAGCGGTGGAAAGAGCATCCGGAGCACTGAACGACCCTGAGGCGAGCGAGCGTGTCCTTTCTGCAGCGCCGATGAGGACGACCAGTCACCAGCTCCTGCACCAGCTACGCCACACACACACACACACACACTCTTTCTATCTCGCTCTTGTGCGGGAGTGAGGCGGACAGGCGCAGCCCTCCTTCTTCTCATTCTCTCCCACACGATAACAGCTATTCAGCTGTCTCTCTTTCTCGCTCTCCCTTTTCCCTCCCTCATCCCTCGCTCCCTACGCACAACCTCGTAACCTGTCCTGCATGCAATCCGCCCACTTCCCTCTGATTCAGCAACACAATGACCGAAAAGAGAGAGGGAGAGAAAGAAAGAGAAAAAGAGAGAGAGAGAGGGAGGAAAAGAGCTTTTCAGGATACGGCATGTCAACACACACACACACACACACACACACACACACACACACACACACACACCATTAAAAAGCGCAGTGCCATGTTTTCACAGCGCTGTACTGTGTATCTGCTTCTCGTTATAAATGATGACAAGGCAGTAAGAACAGAGGAGTGTGTTGTGTGTCTCAGCTCGAAAAAACTGATGAGGCACATTCTCTCAAAGTCACACACAGGGGTCAGATGGGTTGCTAACTAAATCACTTTTTCCTTACCATGTGACACCCTGGTCCTCATCAGCAGGGCACAGAGCCACAGACATGAATGGTACTGTACTGGTATGAAAAAAATAACTGCATAGCAAAAATCGATGCTTATAACGAGGATTGTGGAACTAACTAACTAGTCTAGCTTGCAATCTATTCACTCATTCACTTATCCTGTTCAGGGTCGCAGGAGGCCTGGCGTCTATCCCAGGGGACTATGGGTACAAGGCAGGGTACACTATGGACAGGGTGACAAACCATCACAGGGCACACACACTCATGTGCATGTTTTTGGACTGTAAAGGAAACCGGAGTACCCAGAGGAAACCCCCCCCAAGCATATGGAGGACAAGCACACTCCATGCGAGCAGAGACTTGAACCCTCAACCCTTGAGGTGCCTTCATTCGATCTATTCCCGCCACTGGTAAGAGTGGTGGTGTTGGTGGATCCTGATATATTTTAAATATTTGACCTTGCTGTGACCTTGACTCCTTTTAAATCGATTTCCAAAAACAACACTTTTGTCAGATCCCTTAATCATCAAATCACCCATTTCAACAAGCACCCTTTTTGTCATAAACAAGACAGATGGACAACATAAAAACTGAAGAAAAAAAAAAATAAATGAAATAAAAAAATATCTTCAACGCTTCTCAATAAGTGTGTATTCCCCAAAGAAGGGATTGTTTTGTAGCACCGGTATCACATTACATCATTATATAACCATTTCCTCCACACTAGGCATAGCAAGTCAACTCTTTGCCAGAATTCCAAAGTATTACAGAGGCACAATTTGGCCATCGTCGCAAAGTAGATGGATGTGTGTTTAGCTAAACTCAAAGATCTGTAATTCAAAGCAAACATCTCATCTGGTTCCCCTGGGTTTCTGAAAGACTCAGGAGATTAAGCAGCTCACAAGAATCGTTTTTTTTTTTTTTTATGAATAAACTACTTTGTCTCTGCTGACAGAAATCAGCCCGGGGATTTGCTCCACTTTACAGCAACGTACATTATTATCAGCTCTTTGCTTTCAGACACGGGGTCACGTCCTTACGTCTTCCCTGTGTTCCTGAACAGAACCACTCGCTAGGTCTCAAATTACTCGACGTAATCAGAAGGTTGGCTCTAAAGTCAGGGTTCTTTACGTTTATCCGTGACTCCGTAATCCGACTTTGAAAGGAAGCCATCTTAAATGTGGCACAGCAGCTCGGAGGAAAAGAAAACGAAAAAAAGATGATAATCTTTCCAAATAATAGAAGCAGAAAGACGAGTTTGGTCTCGAGGGGGAGGACGTCTCGGAGCTCGGTGGGTCCTGCGTGGCTTGTTGTGGTGTCTGATTGGCTCGGTGTCCCTGACCTCGCTTGTGTCAGCAAGGGCAAAAAGGTTAAAACCTAGTGAAGGGTAGCGGAAAGAGGCTACACTTCAAAGGGTTGGGATTAAAGGATTAAACGACATTAAAGGATGGTAATAATGATAAGGGTCATGGTAGTAGATGTCCCTTAAATGTAGAACCCTGGAACAGAATGCAAGTAAATTCTGTCTTGTTAAAGTCTCTACCATAATTTGGTAAAATAAAGTAGTTTCCTAATGTACATTCTTAAATACTATTAAACTCCCATTTTTTCTTTTATACAATAACTTTACTACCTGTCTACATCAACTATATTGCACTTAACACAAATTTCTACTTCCTGTTTGCAAACCACGAGAACTAGGACGATGATTTTGTATACCTCTTTTTACACAAAATACATCTAATACCACTTAAACCAACAAGCTTTAGGTAAATAGTGCAACCCTGGATTAAATTCTTTCCATCTAACACGGCGTCTTGCCAACTACCCCTCCCGCGGTTCACTCTACCTCCTGTTACCTTACTCCCCAGAGAGCCGAGTCAAAGAGGGGGGAAATTCTTGGAATAAGAACCTGGCTGGAGGGATCTGGAGAAATCTAGCAATAGAAAACTGAACAGGTGATGACAACGAACGTGTAAAATGAAGCAGCTCACTTTCATCGCTTTATGGATGACGGGTTTAAGTAAACATCCTCGGCTTCCGTTTCGCTTGTTGTCGGATTTGGCTTTTGTGCTAGAGCACAACAGAATCACTTAAATCTCAGAGGCGACTAGAACAGTTTCAGGATACATTAATCTGTCAGGTGTGTATTATGTTCACACCACCGCACACCTCGGCTCAACTCATATAGAACTCGTTCTTATAGGGTTGTCTTGTATGAATATTTACCTTACATGAATATGCCTTAAACCTGGGTGTTTCCCCAACAATTAGAATCTCACCTAAAACTTTACCTTTAAGTTTGAAGGTTGGAGGTGGGTTGGGGGTGGGGGTACTCGGTTATGTATTACAATTGTTTTAATTGTTTTAATTTATACATGATTGCATATGTGTTGGTAAAATGTTGCATTTCCTCTATAGGTGGCGTGCTCTAAACTATTCACACACTGACAGGCAGCACAGCAACCTGTGTGGCAGGAGCAAATTAGTAGTTTAGAATCGTAACAAATTCTAATATAGAATTTATAGTATAACTAGTATAACTAACATAATACAGAATCGAGATATTTATAAAACCATGATAGTAGCAGAATCACAGAATACAAATCGAATCGGCACCGAGGTATTATGATATCGTATTGGGTGGCCCCTGGTTATTCCCATCCCTGATGGTCAGTATAGTTACTAATAAAGCTGTGCGATTAATTTGACCATGTACTTTATTTGATATTTTGTAGGTCAATACAAGTAATTGAGTTTTGAATTCAGAACTGATTTGCTTAAAACGTTAATTAATCGATAATCAACAAATTCCTTGAAAATATACTTAAACCATTTTAAAAAATATAAACTGCTTGCATCATCTGCAACGTAGCTGTGAAGCTTTCATGTTTTCTGAGATTCTTTGGCGTCTTCTTTATTGTGTATATGGGCGTTGGTGGAATACTGCCCCCTGCTGGATTGGAGTGTGGAGAAGAGATTATCGTTTGTTTAAGATACGACATTTAAACAAAACAAACTACACAGCTTTTCTTAGCATTTTATTCTTTTAGAGTAGTGTAATCAAACTTTAAAATGAGATAAACATTAGTGCTGTTAAGTCGAATAAAATTGAAAATAGAAATGCTCAAGAATCAAACTGAATTAAGAGTCCGCCTGTGAGTCATAGCTCTAGTCATAACCATTTAAAAAGACATGTTAGAAAGTAAAACTTTATAAGGAAACCAGGGGCAGATTAAAAGTAAAGTTAAGATCGTGTGTATACAGGGTTTCTACACAGTGTCATTTCTTAGTGTTAATTAAAAACTTTGGTAAAGTTGTTTTTAAATTTACAACGATATGTTAATAATATGCAAATGTTTGAATGTTGAATTTATACATAGGTTGAGTTTTGGGCATAAATTTATAGAATATAGAATATAGCCTGAAATTATAGAATAATTATTTCATATGGATTAATATACCCCCTCAAAGATTTCAATGTACTGTAAACATCACACTCAACTTCTGTACGATTCTCAGACAGAAAGCACTAAAGCTGATACAGTATACTTCTGTATTGGACGTAAGCACTGGCACTACGTCTGATTGCTCCGACTGACAGAAGTGCTGAAGCTCAGCTAGAGAAAAGCTACTCATTAGGCGGTCAAGCTCATCATCAACCGACAGGCTCACGGAGAACCCTGAACACTCAGGAGCTGAATTAACCACACTTAGAGCCAGAACAGGACAGGACCTTCGGTCAAGTAGCAGTAAGGTTAAGCTATAAAATACGATCTGTTTAAGATATCAGCGGGGTAGTGAGTTTGGGCTTTCTGAAACAACGCTGCATGTCAGTCATCCACAAACTTGTGCATATTTTACTGAAATCATCCCTCAGAGGCATCATTATCCTCTCAGTATGCTTCCTTTACAGCAAGTGTGCCTGTGAAAGTATTTAAAAAAGAGCATTTTGATGAGAATTCTGTCCTAATCTTTCTATGCAATTCTATCCTCGTTCAAAAACAATTTTGGCAAAAATACACAGTCCAAATAATGTGCATAGCGAAACTGCAAGTACACCCTCTTGTGGTATATAAGTCAATACAGAGGTAAGCTATTAGGCAATACAAACATTATCAGTTAATACTATTTTAACAGAGTAGTTTTTTAACTGAAGTATTAATAGTAATCCTTAACATCCCTAGTCTGGAAGATGTATTTAGTTTTTTGTTTTGTTTTAAATAACTCTTAGTAAAACTTTTATTTAAAAAAAAAATACACCCTTTGAGGATTTAACTACACACACACACACAAAAAAAAGTTTTTTTAGTCCAATTGGCCCGTCAAATAATGCGGCTCAAATAGCGTTTCTCGATCTACAGATGCAAAAGAGGGCGCGACCTCAGAGCTGAATATTAGTTCTTTAAATCTCTTGTGTTTTATTGCAACATGCTGTAAACGTTCTCCGCAGACAACTTTGGCACACAGATGACAGGCTGTCTTCAGATCACGGCCAGATTCCTCTCACAAGCTAGAGGGGTCTGGAAGCAAACTGTCAATCGGCCGCCGCCGCGCGTGCTTTCCGACACACAGCCCCATCCCTGCTGCATGCTCAGCAAGTTTCTGGCTACACTGATTTAATTTGCTGCCAGCGCAGTATTGTGAGCAAACCGTGTCCGGAGAGGCGCTGAGGAAAAAATAAGCCACTCGATTAGAAGACAGCTTGGCCCGATCCTGAACTGTACGGAAAGCTTGTTGGAATCAAGTAACATTCCCAGAAAGAGATCACAAAACAGACGCTGACCACAGGAACACACAAAAAGCCTTCTCAACAGAAACAAAAGTTTAAGATTTCGAAAACACTACACAACATCTGTGAGAGAGAAAATGAGGTAAGGAGGCCACGAATTGGGTCTTGGCGACTGAGCCTAACGTCTTCGTCACGCCACCCCCCTGCCCGTATCCTCCACCACCACTGCGTTTCTGCAGCTTCGCCACAAAAGCCCGGCGGGTGCTGATCTGATTTCTTGCTACCCAGCAGCCGTGCAGCTTTTGTTAAATGAGCACAGTCATTCTCTTTGTGACTCTTTTAAAACCAGCTCGAAAAGAAACAGCCTCTCTGGCAAGGTCTTCTAGAGACAGACTTTTAACCCACAGGCTCTGCTTGAACTCGTCCTTGATAGAGAGTGCAGTGTGGCATTTCCAAGATCGCCACTGAGCATGACACTGCTGAACCTTTCCTCATGGAGCCGCTGCACTAAACATCTTCTACACGTGCTTGCTTCAGTGGCTGGCTTTTATTACTGACTATTATGAACTTCATAGTATGAATAAGACTTCCTGTAAAGGCAGGTTAGATAAGTATAAAGATTTAACAAAAATTCAGATTCATTTCATACACTTGAGAGCGCTACGAAAGACTCAAAGACGCTACGAAAATTATTACGAAAATGATTCATTACGAAGACTATGATTTATTAAAAACATCTGGCCATATGACAAAGACTCTTCATAAACACCAGTCTCTCCCCAGTGAAGACTAAAGAATAAGTGTTTGTTTTAATGTGTGGCTTTAATTCTATAAACACTCAGAGAAAGTCTAAGCCGCATGGACACAACATAGGGCAAAGATGGGATTGTGTGTGTGTGTGTGTTTGTGTGTGTGTGTGCATGCGTGGGTGTGTGTTTAACAGACACACCCCTGCAGTAAACCAGACATAAACATAGAGCCATGGGCTGATGAGCACAAACACACAGTGTACACACACCTTCACTGTAAACACACACACACACACACACACACACACAGTTCTATATTTTATGTGTATATAAAATGAAGGGAAAGGTTTCTAAGTAAACACAAAGCACAACAGGGGTCTGTATGTCACACACACACACACACACACACACGCACACACAGTTTTACTGCAGTGCCAGAAAGACGAACTGTTTGTACTGTTGAGATTTTGGTGTGTGTGTGTGTGTGTGTGTGTGTGTGAAAAAGTAGTTAACAAACAGGGCTTGGCAAACACAACATCTACTCAGAAGCGTACAAACACAAATGATCAAATTATGACCAATTTGGCTGGGGCTAATTAAAATGGCTGACTGACCGTGGCTAATGCTAAAGTAGACAGCGCACACACTCTTGTTAAACAACACAGCTGGACTGGACCTCACACACCCTCTTCCACACCCCCTCACACACCCACTTACACACACACACATGGTTGGACTAGCGGCCCAAAGAGTCACATCACTGTGTCACAGACAGTTAAGACGTTGTACATTTTGTGTTAGAAAAAAAAAATAAGTACATACAAAATAGATAGCTAATTATTGAGAGCTAACACACACACACACACACACACACACACACACACACACACACACACACACACACACAACACCCATGCACTGAACACACTCCACTCACCGCTGTTCCGGTTCTTGCGGTTCGACTTTCCGCCGCTGAGCAGCGCCTTCAAGCTGTTCCTGAACATGGCTGCACCGTGCTGAATTCACGACAGGGAGATCTGTGTGTAGCCGGGCCCAGAGACATGGAAAAACAATGAGAAACACAAAGAGAGAGAGAGATTTAGTCCACTGCAATTCCTGTGGAGTTATGCTAGCTTTATTCATGTGGCTGCGGCTCAAGTGTTTAAAGCTTCTAGTACTGATGCTAAGCAACTGGAAACTGCCCTCAGCACAAGCTAGCTAATAGCTCACAAGCTAACTGTGTGGCTAGCTAGCACACACCTGTTATTTATAAAATACAAATAATGTAAAGACATAATGATGACAGAACTGAGTTCAAACCATCGAAAATGTTGACATTTCCCTCAGGCGAGGTGAGAAATGGGAAAGGAAATAAAATTAAGGCCAGGTTTATGAAAAAAATAAACTCGGATTTACTATAAATACCCGAACTCGAAGCAAAGGCCCAGACTCACTTTAAAGACTCATTACCAAGATTCATCACAAAAACTTTTGCAATTATGCTAACTAATTATTAACATCCCTAGTTATATAATTAATTAATAACATCCCTAGTTATATAATTAATTACGCAACCTCAGACTTAAATTCAATGGGAGACTAGGATTCCTGATTAAGACACAGATTTACTTAAAAGACTGTGTGTGGAATTTTAATCTTGGTAATGTGTCAGATTCATCGTGAAGATTTGGACTTCTCACAAAGACTTAGACTCACTATACAGACCCACTATACGGACCCACTATACGGGCCGAGTGTATACGGGCCGAGTGTATACGTGCTGAGTGTATACAGACCCACTATACGGATTGAGTGTATACAGACTCATTATACAGATCCACTAGACAGACCCACTATACGTACTGAGTGTATACGTACTGAGTGTATACGTACTGAGTGTAAACGTACCCAACGTATACGTACCGAGCGTATACAGACCCACTATACAGATTCAGGCTCATCACAAAGCTTCAGGCTCATTACCAGCCAGAACACAGTTAAAGAAAGAAACGCACCAAACTAGCCATACTTTTAGCGCCAAGTAAGAAATCATCAAACAGCAGTTCAAATCTTGAACCATCTTAAAGTTAGCTAAATAAAATTACAAGCTTTCTAAATTTATTCATCACAGTGCGCTGAATTCTGGATTCTGATTGGTCAGGATGTCTAACGTTAACGGGCCTTTCCTATGTTCTCGACCTGTCTGTAAGAGCATGCTGAACTTAAACTTTTGCCAGTTCTTGGACGCTTAACCAACATCACCTGTATGGATTGGCTGTGCAATAGCCATGAGACGTTATCACACGCTCAGAAATCATTTCTGTACTGCTGCGATGTTTAAACAGAGGACGGAAATTTCTTTTCTTAACAGAACTCCCACCAAGTTCCTGACAATCTCCCTAGGATTTCCTATGATCTCAAGACTCGGGATTAAATTCCGAAACACTGCATGAACAACATGAACGGTAAATGATTAGTGGGTTTGGAGCAACACACCAATTTGGCATTGATTATTTTGCGATCGAGTGTACAAGAGGACAAGAATATCTAAAAGCACAAGCTGTTGGTTGTTTTGCAAATTCCAGACGCGATTATTCCAAGAGTCTTTCAGTATCAACGCCACGGAGGTCTTAAAGATGTTAATTGCTGGTTTGCGTATGTGTGTGTGCGCGCGTGTGAGGGAGTCTTTGTTCGGCAGCTGCTGAATGCCACACGGGTGTCTGGCTGTTTCTGTCCACGCCTTTGTGTACTAGCGGGAAATTGGCTATTGCTGGATAAAAAAAAAAAAAAAACAGATCAGGTTTGTGAAGCGGCTGAGGTTTAAATGTGTGTCGCAGTGTTTAAAGTCTTACAATCAGACCTTAGTATTCATATTCCCTCGGTAAAAGTACCAGAAGTGTGAATTATTGTTTACTTGGTGTAACACACAGGAATTCACACAGCAGTTTGCAGGACATTTTATTCACATCTCTTAACCCAAGTGCTTTTATTTCCAACTAATCTCTACACTAAAGTATAAAATCTGTTTAAACTGTGAAAAGAAACTAAACTTTTTTTTTTAGCATTTTGGCAGCAAGTAAGGAAATCATGCCAAACTAGCGAAGTTATTCTACATCTTTTAGAAGGTTTCGTTGTAATAGCGCCACCTACTGGATAGGAGTGGGAAGCAGAAGATTAGAAAGGAGACAAAGTTACACAGCATTTTAGTGTTTATTAGATATTTTTAGCAGTTTGTAATACTTTGAAACCTGTAAAAAATGTAGAGAGAAATCACGCCGTAAACGTTATTTAAACTGAACTGAGTCAAATCGAGAGTCTACCTTAGATTCACAGCTCTGGTAGGAACAGCCGAATCCATTTACAGCTTTAAAAAAACTAATATAATTGCAATATAATCTTACGCAAGTACACAAATAAACCAGCAAACCTCTGCATCTTTATTCTAGAATCATCAGCATTATATATTTTACCTAACGATAACTAGAGATGGGTGAAAAAAAAAAAAAAAAAAATCAATTCAATGATTGATTCTTTTGTGTGGTGATTCATGAATCGCTGAATCCAAAATCCTTTATTTTTTATTTATCTTTAATGTAGGTTTGCATTTGAGGTGGTAAAATGTTGCACACAACTCTTCACACATCGAGAGACAGCTCAGCATCTTGTGTGGTAGGAGTAAGTTTATTTATAAAAAAAAAAAAAAAAATTTTTTATCAGGATCTTTATAAAATTGATACTTATGAAAACGCAATAGAAATCAAACCTGCATCTATCTTGATATCGTATCGGCTTGTCCCCTGCAATTTCCATCTCTACTGATAACTTTACTTTACTACGGGTACTCCGGTTTCCTCCCACAGTCCAAAGACATGCAAGTTAGGTTGATTGGCGTTCCCAAATTGCCCAATGGGTGTGTGAGGGTGTGTGTGAGTGTGTGTGCCCTGCGATGGATTGGCACCCTGTCCTGGTGTACCTACTGTACTGTAAGGCTTCTGGGATAGGCTCCAGGTCCCCGCAACTTTGAATACAGGATAAAGCGGTTTAGAAGATGAGTGAGTGAGAGTGGTCCATATCTGATTTTATTAGACTGTTTATATTAGACGGTTACATGTTCAAGCACACTAAACATTTGGGTCAGTTTGGGCATCAATGTGAAAGCAGCCTTATATTCGCAAGCCCAAGGAAAAAAATTAGAGTAAGGCTGAAATTGAAGGGAAGAACAACATTCACTCATTTAGCTCTTCATTGGTCTTTTATGCATTGGGAACACTGGGTCAATAAAACAAGCACCAGCATGCTCCACCATAGGGACGGTGCTCTCGGGGTGATGAGCGGGGCTGGATCTGATCGATCAGTAGCACAGGTTTAGAACTGTGATTATTTAGGTAGTCTGGACCATATCTTCCTGAGCCATGAATCTTTTACATTACTGGACAGCCTCAAACAGAACGTATAGACACCTGGGCTGGGAATCACCAGGGATGATCTGAAACCATAGTCATGTTACCTCTGTGCCAATTTGATCTGTATTGCAATTCTATAAGTATAACAATTTTATAAATTTAATGAAATGCAATCATACATAAACTACAAAAATTATTGGTAAAAATTGTTTTTTTAATTATTGATTTAAATTATAAAAGAAAAAAGGATTTTGTAGTCGATGTGGCGAAACATGAATTACCACTAAAAAGAATTGTGATACGATCATGATCTCCATTTGACAGCATAATGTGCCACATCATCATCATCATCATCATCATCAAAACTAAACCAGAACTCTTCTGTCTAAATCCAAACCATGTGCTGAAGCCTGTCCAATAAACCACCAGCAGGGTTCAATATAGCCAGTGCTGATTCTAGACTGCAGTGCTTTCGCAAAACCGCTGGGTCTCATGCAGAATATTCTTCTTCTCCTTCTCTTTTTTTTTTTTTATTTAGCAGCTGTCAGGTGAAACTTTCTGCAACGTCGCACACGGAAATGAGGCTGGAAATTGGACAGTAATTATAGAGATCAGAGGAGAGTGAAATGATCTTTCTGTAATAATCCTCAGTTCTGAAAAGAGACAGCCCTCTGAGTGTGTGGGTTGGGGGGGGGGGGGTGTCTGCTTTAATTCCTTTCACTGGGATAAAGTCTTAATTATGGGGTCACCACCCCGAAACCCCACCCGAGATCACACCCCGCTGAGACCGTCTGCTCGGGATTAGGGGTTGCGGTTGTCTTTTTCTTTTCATTTTTTGACACGTGAGACGCAATCAGAGCTGGAGCGCTGAACAAGAACGTGTGTGGCTTGTAATTTGTGTATCTGGGCTGAAGACGAGGCTAAACGGAATCCTGGATGTACTGGAGTTCAGAACAATACTGATGTTTTAATTAGGACATGTGATGTAGGACATGCGTCACTGTCTCTCTCCATACTTAATCAGCAGGATATCGAATAAACCAGCAGCACCTTATGAAATAGATCTTAGAAGCACGATATTTCTCTCGTCAAGATACACAAGATTTAACGAGGAGGAAACAAATCATGTCCAAAAGAGCAAAATCACAAACGAGGGAACTCTTATTATTTTTCTGCAGATTAGAAAGAAACTGAAACCAACAGAACGGCCTACACTTGGCTAAAGAGCAAACATTTTCCATTCTTTACCTACTATCAAGGACCTCTAACACACAGTGCAATGCTTATCTAAAACACAACTGTCCGGCTGTACAACCCTGTACAAATCTAAACGATTTACAAGATTTAGCTGCTGCATTTGCGAATAACTTTTCATACTTCACACTGCATTGTTCTTAACCGGAAAATAAGGTTAGTTGTGTTAAAGCTTTTGGCAGACCTTCCTGCACATGCTTTTACTTTAGAAAAAAAACTTTGCATATTGCAAATTTGACATCTATTAAAGACACTTGGTGTTATTCCCAGACTGGCGACGGTTTGTTGATGTGGTGGTTGACTCGTGTGCTTTGCGTCATCACGATAGTAGCAATTCGGTAAACTAATTGCAACATCCGCATCTAAACGCATTATCCTAACACACCCCTGGATCATCACTGACTGGCGATAGCATCACACCTGAGGAAGGAGAAGTCGGCGCGGTCAGGCGGACATACAGCAAGTCTATGGCTGTACAGAAGAGTATATAGGGTTTATTTAAGGCTTTATAAGATGCAGGTCGAGCTTTAAGTAGTGTAAGCCCCACCTCTTTACTTTGTTTTCCAACACACGCTTACACTCACCCACACTCATACCCACACACACACTCATACTCACTGACATTGTTTTTCTCTGCGCTTAACGTAAACCAAATGTGTCTCTGCTCTCACACTTGGCTCCTTTCCCTCCATTTATATACCTCTCTCCTCTCTCACCATCTCTCTCTCTCTCACCATCTCTCTCTCTCTCTCTTTCTCTCTCATGGCCATTGTTTGACTGTTAGCAGTCGCTTCCAGGAAATGCCGGGCCCAACCCCCAGGCTGGCTGGAGCAGTGTGAGAGAGGAGCAGAGAGTCTCGTTAAACCTGCAGCTGCATCACAGGGCTTTCATCTACAGCACTGACCTACTACCTCACACACACACACACACACACACACACACACACACACACACACACACACACACACACACACAGAGTAGCTTAACGTCCTTCCGTCTGTGCATGATTAATCACCACCACACTGTAACATGCTTTAGCACCACACACACACACACACACACACACACACACTACACAAAAAGGCCAAAAAGATAATTTCATTTATTTATTTATCTAATTTAAACAGTTATTCTTTTATATTATAGTATTTATAAGGGGTTTTATCCTAATAAAATTACTAACCTACATTTAAATATAAGTTAATTTATTTTAAGGGAAACAAAAATTTTGGCACCCCATTTCCTGGTGTTAGAAAACTCAAAAATTGTGTGTGTGTGTGTGTGTCCTGTGATGGATTGGCACCCCGTCCAGGTTGTACCCCAAGTCTCCTGGAATAGGATCCATTCAATGAATGAACGAAAATAAAAAAATAAAATAAATAAATAAATAAATAAAAATAATTATATATATATATATAGCTTTCTTTAATGATTTTTTATTATTATTTTTATTATTATTTATTTATTATTATTATTATTATTTTTATTTTAAGCTAAAATGTTAACATTTGAAGGTTGAAAACCTTGATCTTATTGAGAGATCCATTGGATCACTCAATCCCATTAAAATGTATAATCTTTAAATTTTAAAAACATTTTAATTATTTTAATAACATCATAAAAAAAAAAATGTTTAACACTGTAAGTGACGAACAAAAATTTTAAATAAATATAAAAAATTTGAGCCTCGTATAATAGCATAGCTACTGTATAGTCAGCTCTAGAATTATTGGCATCCTTTAAAATATTTTTTGGTTTAGACTAAGAAGTCCCTGTTCAACTAGCTTCACTCTCAAACTGCAAACAGGATCGAATAGAAGCTTTCAGAATACATTTATAAAAAAATAAAATAAATAAATAAGAAAGAAAGAAAACTTTAAGGGAAGCCCTTATGAACAGAGCGGACTTGTGTGTCAAATAAAACAGATCTATCGGCGCTATAAATCTTTACACACTTTAAGTAAACCTGTAAAACCTGAAAGTCTAAATGTCGACAAGTCGGAAGTTTTAAAGCGCCGCTCTAAAGTTTACTCTGCGTCACTTTCAGCTCTCTAGGACTTTGATCACACAGACAGTAAAACTGTTTCCTGGGACATTGAGCGGCTATAACCCACGTGACACACCAACTAAATTGATTTGTAATATTAAACTCAACTAGCAAACAGTATGAGAAGCTATAGCGAGTAAAATCTATTTTACACAAAACATTAGACCATCGCTCACTCCTAAAGTCCCACCCCCTTATAAATATATAATGGTGTCACTCATGCACAGTAATCAGTCAGCTAGCGAACTTTAGATTTATACAGTACAATTGGCTAATAACTGCTATATGTTGATGAAAGTAGGATCAGGAAGAGAGCGTCAACAGTTATAGCTTTATTTAAAAATCATAAAAATACTGAAGCTCACCGTGGTAACATTGTTAGAGGGAGAAAAAAAAACATAGTTACCACATGTGCTTAACTTCTGAGAATGCATCTCAGTACATCGTATACTGAGTGAGGAATATCTTACACACACACACACACACACACACACACACACACACACACACGAGGATACAGGTTACACTGAAAGACTGCATTTTAAAATGCCATTTACTGCTTAAAAATAAGGAACATGTGGACCTTGTGTGTGTGTGTGTGTGTGTGTGTGTGTAGAGTGTGTGTGTGTGTGTGTGTGTGTGTGTCCTCATCTATGTACAAGGCTATTCATCTTCTTACAGTCATAAATCAAAGGTTTTTTTTTCCTCCCATACTGTATGTACTTGTATGAGCCAAGTGTGAGCTCTCTCTCTCTGACACACACACACACACACACACGTACGTTTGTAGTTTGCAGTAATCAACCTGTTTCTTAACTGAATGTTATTTTAAGCAGCTGGAGTAAGCAAGTTCAATTATAAAAGTTCCTTCTCATCTTTGTGCATTCTGATTGGTCAGAGCTGTTGATTCATTTCCTGTCACTGCAGCTCCGACAGTAGAGCAGCTGCACATGATGACGCTTGCTCTGATATGCAGACGGTTCATTACACCACGGCGTTGTTGATTATTTTCCCCAGAATTTTACAGATAAAAAGTATTCGCTGTTCTATTAGGCATCTAACGTTTCCTGGAGTACACTGTCCAGCTTTCTCTCAACACTGAAGCTAGCTTACTAACTTTACTTTTGGTCATTCATTCAATTATTTCCCTTATTCAATCATTCTTATTTGATAAAGTGAGAGTACATTTTATGTGGTTTGCAATTTATTAAGAAAGAGGCCTGAAAAAAGAATTTTGTGATTTTAAAAATCAGAAAAAAAAATTATAAAACTTTAAGTTATTACTGATGTCGAAATTGATCAACCATTTAAATCAATCAGAGTAACACTATTCTCGGTTTTATATTTATCGCCTTGTTAACAATAATTATTATTATTTAAAAAGCATCAACACGATGAGGGTATTATTTTCCTACATTTTGAGGGCCGGTCCTTTATTATACAGAAGTGTACATGAATTCACAGTGAGTAGTGAACAGTTGTTTTAAAGCAATTAAAGTATCTGAACTATAACACAATCTGTAAGTGACAATCACTCATTTATGGCGGCCAAACTATATCGGCCAAAGTATGTGCACCCCTGACCATAACACCCATGCAGTATGTGATTCTTTCCCACACTGGTACAGTTACAGAATGTCTCAGTATGCTGTGTTACAGTCTCTCTTCACTGCAGGACTGGCGATATGGTTTAAGGTCTGTGGATGCGAGGACAAAGACAGGGTGAACTGGCTAGTATAATTTCTAAAGCGGTACAGTAAGTACCCTGAGTTAACGGGACGATAGGGCTGATTAAGTTTAAAGATGGCTGCCGGTTTGGGTTCAGGTTTGGGACACACGCTGCCTGTAGGACATGTACGCCTACTTTCTGAACAATTCCATGATTGTTAAGAGGTTCCTCGCTGGAGACAGTAAATAAATTAGTTCAGTATGTTTAGCGTTCACATCCCTCTTTCTCCGGACAACAACAATGCAGCTACTCTACTCCAGACCTCAGAGCAGTAGAAGAACGTGACACTTGTGCTCTGTGACAGCTGAGTGTTAATAATGTGAAATATATTTCCCACATTGGTAGTAAAACTACATTGTAAATGTTACATTTCATAAACAAGATGTGGTAGCCTGAAGTGATGTACAATTATGCAATAAAAAAAAAAAAAAAAAATTGGAAAACTCAAATAAGCATACAGGTATTCTAAATTAAATAAAAATAAAAAATTTCTTGGTCATGTGTGCAGTAAAATGCTTATACGACCATCCGTAAATTGTTTTTAAATATATAAAAAATTACATTGAACTACACATTAAGATTTAATAAAATATATAAATTTAACTATAAAAATACAATTATGTTAGAAATAGAATTTGCAATAAAATTAAATTTTATAAAATTTGCACTAAAATTTGGTTTTAAAAGTAAAACAGGATTCCTATACAAATTTAAATGAAATGGTAATTAATAATACATAATTGCATTAATGTGTAAATGCGTGTGTGAATGCTGACCCAAGGTCCTACCACAGTCGAAAAATGGGAATAAATACAATGGTCATTCCACAATCCCTAATTGGACTACAGAGGTTCCTAGATGGATGGATGGAAATTTACAAAGTTAAAATATCAAGTGTAAAAAAGTATATGATAAATATGATGTAAAAATCTTCTTTTGTTTTGAAACCATTCAAGTTAACGTTTTTAAAAGTAATTTTAAACATTTAACATAAATTCCAACCTGCCCATGATGCTTTTTAACACAAGCAAGATTAGCTGTCATTCCGAAGATAGCAATTCAAGCAGAAAGTTTTTACAAAGTTGTATGTATATTGAAATTAGTTAACATTTTTACAATCTTGCCAAAACAAGACAAATCCACAGCTCTGCTCAGAATCCGGCTTATTTTACTGATTTTAACATTAGATCACTAAGTCCAAATTTTTATGTATAATCTCAGTAGGTTTAACCAAATCAGTTCCAGCTTAGAATAAAAAGAAAGATTTAAGTTTTTTGTTACTTTAAAAATAAATGTATCAGAATCAGAATCGACAATTTCTAAATAATAATAATAATAATAATAATAATACAAAAAAAAAAATAAGAAAATAAATAACATTGATTGAGCATTTCTATAATTTTGCCAATAGAGGAGAAATGCATTAACTTGCTCTGGAACTGGCATTCATAACAAAGAAAATGACATCATTTATTTTACATATCTTTTTATTACCTTTAACATAATCCAGCTAACAATTTAGCAGAATTTTTTGTGTGGCAACAATTTACTGCAGCTTTGACATTTTGGATTTTCCTTTTGTCTTGCACACCCTCTCTTTGGAATTTATTGTTTTTTATGTCGCCAACGATGAAACTGGCAATTTATAACTGCACATTTTTACAATGTCTGTAAATCTCAGCAAACCAAACCGTCAAACCTTAGTTTTTCATGAATTTCCTGCTAAGGACAACAGATACCGTGCTTATCCCCGCTGCTCTGGAGGCTCTGAACTCCTCGCATGCTTCATCTAAGCGAGATAAGAACTGTGTTATTCTTTCAGGTTGGTGTCAGGAAGGAAGAAGAAGTGCAGCCAGGAGTGAAACCCGGAAAAAATGATGGAGTGAGAGAAGAGATTCAGAAACGAGGGTCACCAAGAGGTCACACTAACCCTAGTTTCACATTTGGCACCTAATTTAAATAACCATAGCTGCATTCAGCAATCTGGAGGAAGGCAGCAGTACATGAAGGACACATCCAAGCTTTTGTCATCTTGCCTTGTTCTTCTTTTGGTTGTTTAAGAAATGAGAAGCTACTCACCGGATCAGTTAGGGTTAAATAACTTGTTACAGCTCCACCATAATAATCACTGCTGAAGGCTCTTACACATTTGCATAGTTAAATCCAGGTGGTTTATCCAGGACTTATTTTCGGTCAGGCAGTGTAGGTCACCTTTAAAGCAGACCAAGACGAATCTTGGTCTCCGCTATGACAATCAGCGATAACGTCATTAAACTGATTGATTAGGGCTAATCCTTCAGCTATGCTAATAGGTTGTTCATACAGTACAGTAGGGTAAGTGAGTTCAGGTAACATGGGCTGTTAAGGAACCTTGCTCCATTCTGCCTTAAAGGATACTGGGATACGCCAACATCCCTGAAAAGTCCTATCTGACAATATAAAGCACAGTGGATCGATTAGCTTTTCCCCCCAGCCTACTATCAGTGCCTTTCTTTTTCAGCAGTGCTTTTATTACACACTCTCAGCTGGTTTATTTCAAACTCAAAAATGAAGAGTAAGAATTTTTTTTTGCTGCTTTATTCTGCAAACGCAAAGCCATTCTGTAATCTTTTTGTTCGTTCTGGGTGGACATCAGATCTATCAGATACTAACGAGAGCGATAAATGTGCTGTGCTGTGGGGAAAACTAAATAAGGAAATGAGAGTAGCGGCAAGAAATTTGCATACAAATCGTTTTGGAGTGTTTTTTTGTGCATTTCACTACATGTATTAGAAATAAAGGCAGAATATGTCCTAAAGCATTCTCACTATAACATACTTTCATTTAACTGTCTTATCAGAGTTTCTTTAAGGCATAAATCATGTATGAAGAATATGGTACGGAAAATAATTATGTGAACATGGTTTCTTATGTACTTAGATTTTATAACTTTTTATTCAATGGTCAGTTCCGAACGTGTAAGCTGATTGGACAAGAGGCATTCAGCGAGTGTAATCGGTAAGTACACTAACTGTCGGTTGCAGCATGAGTGAAAGCAGGTCTGTACGGTCCGCAGTACTGGAGAGAGAGCAGCTGCCTGCCAAAACCCACATTCAAAACCAATCACAGACACTTTCAGCAAGAACAAATGCACCTGATGATGTTTACATAGACATGGCATCTAAAGAAACATGCTGTCTCCTTAGTTATTGCTTTTAAGAGATTCCAAATTAATTCTGAAAGGAAGCTATAAAACTAACCATTACACAAGGCTGAATCCCAAATCATTCTGTAACCCCTGATCAATGGCGCTACTTTTGTGTATGGGACAAGTTATTGTACATCCTGACTAGTGTAGTAGCTTTATTAAGCAACTCCAGTTGTGGAAAGATATAGAAACCAATTATAATCTGCTGATAATAAATGGTGTTTGAGGAATTGTTGTATAAAAGAAATCTGACACTTGTGGTCGTGCTGTTGTATTAAATATCAGCATGACCTTGAGTGTGATATTGCTTAAGCACATCATGGCACAAAATAAAAAAAAAAAATTATTGTGAAACCTAGGGCTTAAAATCACTTAAGCTATTGCAGCTAGCGCTTTTTCCCCCTAAATAGCTCTTAGCCGATAACTTTTTCACACACAATACACTGGATTTTTTTTTACATTTTGCTTCCACAAGGTGTTTAAAAACATTAATCCAAGGTTTTAGTTTCAACAGTTTTTTATAAATTCAAGAATCCTTACTTTCATTAGCAATATCTACTTAGCCTTGCCAATAAGCAACCCAAACATGTGACTGGAGCGACTGGCCCCATGAGCTAACTAATCACTTTAAACCATTTCTTTAAGGTAACAGAGCATAAATGAAGGCGTAAAAAAAGCAGTTCTCTCAATTTAACAAGTGATGCAATGAAAAAAGTGGTTTAAGGAGCCGTCTTTACAGCGAAGAGTGATCTTTAGGAAAAATCTGGAACATAAAGAACACCTCTGCACTTTTGTTTCTCTTCCCCCCCCCATAATTTCACATTCCTTTTCATCATTATCTTTTATTGCTAAAGACTGACCAGACTAAAACAACAATGCTAACAACAAAACCCAAGTTAAGATGTTCTGTGAACCTAGGTTTCCAGCCAGCTTACTGAAGACCTTGTATACACACTCAGTGGTGTATTAAATATTCTCAGTACAGTCTGAGAGCTGATTATTTATGACTTTATCCAACCACGAAGAACGGTTTATATCCTGCCCTTTAATAAAGCTTGAAAGTCATTGTTACGGCATCGTTTATAAAACGCTGGTCGATCGTCTCCAATCACATCATCACGTCTGTTCTGATGAAAATTCCTTTCTGCTTTTTACCGAGTGGTAATAACCCGTGGCTGCCGGGAGGAAGCGGAATGAATTGCCCTGCCACAGTGGGGCATCCTGTGTTTTCTTTGGAAAGGGATGTGGGGAAACTTTACCACATGCTGGGGATCTAATGTGACCCGTGGCTCTGGTTCTTCTCCAGTCTAGGACATTTTTTTGCTGACCATAACACTCTGAGCTAGTTTTTTAGCAAGGTAACTAGCCTAGTTGTTCTCAGTAGTTTGGTAGAGATCTGTGGTGTGACTCGATTTGACTCGCAAAAGTTCTGACCAATCAGATATAAGAAGCCTTTGTTTTAAATCAGGATAGAAATTTTAACAAAATCCTGCAGATCGATCCTAATGACAGTCAACAAAGCGTTTAGTCTCATAGCATTAGCCCGGCTATTGGACACGTTTCGTAGTCGCCAATACAACGATCAGCGATGTTAACTGTATTAGACACAACGTGTGTTTTTTCAGCATGCACAGACCAGGTCTGGTCTTTTTAAGCATTGCTTTGCTTTATAATATAAATTTAAAAAATTAAAAAAATTACATGATAACCTTACACAAGGTCCACAAATGACATACGATAAACATCATATGTTGAAAAAAGCATGAGTAGGAAATGCTTTTAATTTTGCAAAGCTTTAATAAAAAAAAATCTATGCTTATTAACCAATTAGTGGAATAACATATGGTTTAAGTTTGGTATGGAATATGTTAAATGTGTTTATAGTTAGCTCAAATTTACACAATTAGAAATCATTATATTCTTGATTACACTTTGCGATGCACAATGTACTCCACCAGCAGTAACCTTTGGTTGCTTAGCAACACAATAAGCAAAGATTACTTTATTCTGTGAACAGAACAACAGCGTAGATGTAACTGAGTTATTGGTTTAAAAGCTGGCACATTAATACACTATTAATGTGTGTGTACTGAGGCTTTGAATGTGTCTCAGCCAATCAGGTTTCAGAACCCAGACTACGAACATCCATCATATGGAGTTTTCTATAAAATCCAAATAAACACTGTGACACATTCTTTTACTATGTACTGTAAGATAAGACCAAGGTGTTTACGGTTATAATATAAGCCCTGCCCCCAGGCCCTGGTGGCTAATCTTTCATGATGCGTTAAGTCTCTAAACATCGCGTACTACTCATTGGACCGGATCCAGTGCCTGGCTTTTTACTAAAGGAAACTGTTGTATTTTACAGCAGGCCTCGAGGTAGGAGCATTCGCTTCACTGCTCAGAATCCGTGACAATTCCTGGAAGTTGGTCGTTGAAAATAACAGAAGCGAAGAAGAACAGAGTGTCTCTGCGGCGTTGCGGCTCGGATTCCTCGCTCGGTCCTGCTGATGAATTATTAATGAGGATTTGTGAGCCATTTGTGGGTTTTTTTGTCTCTTGCACATGGTCCTGAAACCGTACCTCAGATGATGTATGGCATTGTGTGTGTGTGTGCGTGCATGTGTGTGTACCACTAAACTGCTTGCACTGCAGAATACCTTATCTGTCCTTTTCAATAAATTACCCCAGCTCGGCCTGATTCACAGCCCCGTCCTCGACTAATCCCAAGGTGAGCTCTCCTGTCCTCCTTGCAAAACGTTTAACAGTGAACACGCATGAATATGATAGCTGCAGCCGAAGCGGGATAAACAGTAAAGGAATGGATTAAAAAAAAAATAATAATAATAATAACAAATGCTTTTAAGACCATATATGGACTAAGCTAGGTGGCTTTTGTTAAAATGGTTGTCCTTTAAAAACTATGCTCAAAAGTAGGAAGTAATAAGATGGCTAAACATGTTGTAGATCAAAAAAAACATTTTTTTCAAAATCAATTGTTTTTTGGGTTTTTTTTTTTGCTTCGTTTCTCCTCACCAGCTCCAGCACTTCCTGTAAAGCTCATTGCATGGGTTGTTGCTAGGCAACCCCGTCCTGTCACCAAGCAGCGCATTAATTAGAGTTTTGGATTTGAATACGCTCGTTATCGCCTGGTGGAATTGCTGCCGTATTTGCATTAGGCTTGAAAGTCTCTCTGCGCTCTCTCTCTCTCTCTCTCCGAGATGTGGAAATCCTGCTCCTTTATTTACACCTGGAAAACAGTGCCGTTTTGAATGCGAAGGGGAAAAAATCTGTACGTTAGAGCACATCAAAAGAGAACATAAACCCCAGAGTTAGCATCAAACTAGAATTTAATTGCTATTCTGATCCAGCTGTGCAGATCTGTGCTGGTACAGCTTCCCTTTTTTTTTTTTCTCCCCTTTTACATCTTTCATGAGGATGTCGGGTGAATTTAAAGGTCTCACACCTCCCTAAAGTGAGTATGTAGGTGTCTCATAAGTAAATTTTGCACAATAGGTGGATATTAAAACTTAATGGTAGACTATTATGAGCTCCATCAACATTACATTGACAAAGCACTATCTGACTGCTAAAAGTGTTCAAGTGATCTACAAACAAATTTCCCGCATTTAGCAGACATGCTTGCGCTGTTTTCTTCTGTTTCATTTCCCCCCCCAAAAATTTGCCATTATTCACGCCTTCTCAAACATTTTTATACGCGTAACAAGAAAGAACAAAAACTTAAAAAGAAGCATTAGAGATGTAGGAGAGAGTTAGCTTGCTTTACTAATCGAACATCATCTGAGAATTAAGCTAGTATGAAAGCTAGCACATAGCATGTAAACCAAACTCAATATTTTTACTGATTAGTGTGTTAATGAATTTTGGGTTTAACTAGTTACCTTTAAAAACTACAAATGTACACAGACAGAAGATGTACCTTCTTATCAGCACTAGCACTAATTAGTTTAGCATTTAAAAACTGCTAATGCTAAACCTATGCTCAAGAGAAGCTACCACAGCAATAAAAGTCAAGTGTTAGCAAATATAAAATGATACAGCAAGAAAAGCTTGTAGTAACGCATTACTACTGTAACACTATATATTTTTCCTCCTTTAATCTGTTTAGCACCTGTACGTTCACTGACATGGCATGACAAGCTAAATGAAAAACAGCTTTAAGTGTGTAGATGTTCAGACGACTAAAAAACCTGCCTTTAGAGACAGATCGTAAGAACAAGAGAACACCATATTCTTTTTGAAACCCATCGATAAAGGGAACAGTTTCCACAGGGATGTGAGCACCACACCAGGAGAAAAAAAAGCACGCCAACAAACAAGTCACAGGCAAAAAGGACAATTTCATGACAAACAGATGACAAAAAAACAACAAAATCCCTGCTTTTCGTAGCATCCCGTCACGATCATGCCCAAGAACCAGAGAACTTAAAGTGCTTCTTGCTCAGCCGTCTCTTCTGAAAAACCACCACACTTTCGTAAGCACACGGAAAAAAAGAAAAAAGAATCCATTCTGGCTGAGTTACTCGTCCATTTCCAGCCTTGCAGACATTCTACAGTTCTTTTCATTTCTTTATCTATAAAACACACTAACAAAAGACGCAATGTCCAACAAGACAAGAACGAGCCTGAGGCAAAGTGCGACACGTGGAGCTGTCCCTCGCAGGCTCCTCTCTACAGAAAGACCGGGATGGTAATGGGAATAAAACGCCACCTGATACTGAAACTCAGAAGCATGTAATACAGTTTTCATGCAGTTTGCACGTAATCCCCCCCCAAAAAAACAAAAAAAAAACTGGGGTACATTAAAGAGCGATCTTTAAATTTTATGGCAAAATGTTAGGAACCCCAAACCAGCCTCCCCCAGGCCATTTGCCACTGAGCACTGACTAACTTATGAAATTAACACTTCAGAACCCTTAATAGTTCTTCTGCTGTTCCTCTGAACCACAGCTACAACATTTTAACCAAACACAGGTTCTTAGACTGGTTAACTATTCTAGATATTTTTAAATGGGTTCTTCTCGATCAGAAAAAGCAGATGGGTTCTTCGCTTTTGAGTAGACTCAAAGGTTGAACCCTATTGACAAGCCAAGAAGAGAAAGACAAAGCCTCTGATTGAAGGTTCTATACGGTACCTTTAAACATCCACTGGAAAAATGCTCAAAACTTTATCCCACTAGATGTTCGTCTCATTAAAACACAGAACCCTTATATGACCAAAGATATAGAGCTACAAGATTCTTACACTGTATCTAAAAATCTTGGAAGAACCCTTAGAGTTATTTTGCTAAGAGCATAGTGACAGTACAGTAGCAGTGGGTTTTTTTCCACGCTGCAACACTTCCCGCCTTCACAAACAGAGCTGTAAATGGACATAAATGGACAGTTGTCAGAATCGATGCATCATTTTCTCAGCCTTGACCTAGATTTTGTGTTCTTCTCCTACGTCCTGCCCCCGGGGGCGACAGAAATCCCACCAGCATTGGCCGAGATGAGGGACGATGCGGAGTAAACAAAGATGAGACAGCGAATAAGCTCAGACTTACACTAGGAGTTTATAAAAAATAATCAGGTAGCTCTAAGGTACAGTATGGACGGAATAAAGTGCAGTGTTGCACAGTACTAGGAAAATAATCATGAGTTTGGTGGGGTGATATAAAGTATAGTACCTGTGACTGAGGTGTTACGATGGAAACGGCAGTAAAACCGGGTTGTTATAGAAAATTAATATACACCTTCTGACCAATGAGAATGCAACCTTGATAAAGAAGAAGATCAGCAATGCCCAGTGGTCTTTTACGGCTGGTTAGTATGCACCTCGTCTGACTTCAGGTCTTTAATAACGGCAGGGGAAGCGTGATTGCGCTGGAATTGCGCATGATTAAATCTCGTGCTGCCGCCCCTGAGAGGAGCGTTGGCATCATGATGGCCATCATCGGTGTGCCTCTGGGGAGGTCTCTCCAGCAAAGCGAGAGATCATTTGTGCTCTGTTTCCTGCAGAGTGACAGACAGGGTCTCAGCCGTTCCCTCCTGACATGAGATCAACTATCGTAATGCTCAATTAACGGACTAAACATGAAGTAGAGCACCATCTATTCATTAATTTACCTTTTCTTACCCCCAAAACAGACCTAGTTCTGGAAGATTCTTTCCTATTAATGACCTCCACAGACATTTCAATGCCATTATGTCATCTACAAAAGGGTTTCATTGTGGCTGTGGCTATAACCTTGCTTCATCACATCACCGAGTCACTATTCGACATTTCATGGCTAACAGAGGCCCAATGAGGCAAGGATTATGTTGCCCCATGCTTTAGGGAGGCACCACAGACTGGACAAAAAATAAAGTTGCACATTATTCAATCGTTCACATTATTTTTCTACTCTGTTCTCAGATACACTTAGTATTTACACCCTCCAGTACAGCAGGTGGCAGTAGGTATCTAATTGGTTTGTGAGACACCATGAAACAGAGAAAGACAACTTTAAATGGTAACTTTTGCGCCATGCCTAATATTACTGATATTTCTAAGAAAATGTCAAGAGCAGCGTTCTTGCATGACTTCATCAGCTATGGCTGTGTAGATCACAGGATGAGATTGTCGCATACTAGGCGCACATGGAGATTTCAGGGGTAGCTCAGTGGTTAAGGCATTGGACTACGGTGCGGAAGATCCCAGGTTCAAACCCCACAACCACCAAGTTGCCACTGTTGGGCCCTTGAGCAAGGCCCTTCACCCTCAACTGCTCAGATGTGTAATGAGATAAAAAAAAATAAATGTAAGTCGCTCTGGATAAGAGCGTCTCCCAAATGCGTAAATGTAAATTTCAGCACTGATGATGTCGTGTCTAAACAGCGATTTACTTCCGTGTTCAGGTACGATTTTTTTTTTTTTTTATATCTTATTCAATCCATGCCTGAGCACGCTGTATTGTTCTGAAGACCACCCCTTCAAGCAGACTCAGGCATGGTTCCCGAGCATGGAATAGAAAAAAAAATACTTACATGTTCTAATGCTCTAATGTTTAGGCCGGTCTATATTGTTGTTTTTAAAATGCTGTAAAATTTACAACCTGGCAACCGTGGTGACAGACTCAAACATGGCTGAATAAAACCGATTCCAATTTCAGCATGTAGCATGAGTCATGTGTAATAGCCTTTTCACTTTATTTAGTTTGAGGCTATTTCGTTATTAATATCATCCTGGAACACAAAAAAACGAAACCCTACTGTCGAGCCGCTGCTGTCGCTCACGACCCCTAGGGTGGGCACTTGTGTAACGGGCAAAAACGATTCTAACGTCACATGTTGTGTTCATGCTTATTTTTATTAAGATCATATTTAAAGGACGGAGACATCCATCAGAAATGTTAGAACTAACAAGCTGCCGGCCGCTGGCTGTGTAACAGCATCAAACCCGTGTTTCTGTGACAGGCTCGGCCTCGGAACGAATACATATGAGGCTCTTTACGCTCCGACCGTGCACAGGTCCTGCTTTAAACAAACAACTGTGATGGCCCTCCACTCCCGAGAGACCTTTCACTTGCAAACACTGTCAATCAATCACAAGCGGATGTCCTCCAGGGGACAGCGTCCTCCAGATTAACACACGACTCAAACACGACTCACACACACGACTCACACACACACACACACACACACACACACACACACACACACACACACACACAGAGGGATGAGGGAGATGTCTGCAAAACAGAACTGAAAAGTGGAAAACGAGGACTTGTTATTGTGTGGTGTGTGTGAGCGAGAGAGAGGGAGAAAGAGACATACAGATGAGGACTCAATCAGGCTGACACACGAGCTCATGACCTCGGCTACAAATTCGTATCGACTTAAAGACTAAGAGCAAATAAACGCTGGTGTGTATACACACACACCCCAACGGTGAGGAAGCGAAAATGAAGTGTTAATGAAACAAGATCCGCTGAGCAGCCATGGAAACGAGCCAATACACACACACACACACCATTTTAAACTATTTAAATAAATACCCAATAAATACCTAATATACAACAATACATTTTTAACTTCAGAAGGCATTTTAACCTCGTTATAAAAACACACACACTCTCTCTCTCTCTATATATATATATATATATAAAATTTTTTAAAAACATTTATTGATAATTTATTTACAGGCAGCCCAAATGTACTGTCAAAATAGTGTTGCCATGGCAATCATAATTTCTCCAAATTGCTACTGTTGCTCAACATGTGGTCATCTAACCAGTGTGAAAAATCACGGTCTCTGAGGCAGCATGGAAATTGTAATAGATTTAAACACACACACAATCATAATTATCCATCCATCCATCCATCCATCCAGTATACAGTATATCAGGGGCGTTTAAGTCAAAGAAGGATTTTTTTATTGTGCAGAATAACAAAACACAGTTATGAGAGTAAAAACTCCCTTGATTTTTTTTATAGAACCCCCTGCTACACTAACGCACTTATCCCAGAGTTTCACTAGTGCTTGGATACCATGAAGGTAGAAAAGTTTCTTAGTACGCCGGAGCCATGACAATACTGCTTGTTTCATGTCTGAAACGCTAACCTACCAGGAACTCCTTGTGAAAATGGCTTGAAGTGAAGTCAGGACTGTACGAGGGATGTGACAAGAACTCCCTGTGAAGTTTGTGTAATGTCCAACTGGTGGTGTTCAATAAATGTGCGTACAGTTCCCACAGACAGACGCGTCTCTTCCAGACGTTTTCAAGGATCATGCGCTCCATTTGCTAAACGTTCAGGATGTTCACGAACGCAATGTGCTTCGAGTGCTGGGATCGTCGTTCATGGACATTTAACCATTTCATCACAAGTCCCGGTTTGACTTGAACACCTCTCGTAATATTCTTGTCTAATTTCTTATGTACTGTATATAACTGTGATGCATGTTAAAAATTCAATAGAAATTTAACATACTTTTTAACCACAATAGTGATTTTATTTGATTACAAAGTGGTGAAAATCCTCACAATACCTACAGTACACATCTGGTCACTGATTAGTTCTCTACACCACGCACCACACGCACTGTTCTATTGCTTAAGTGGCGACTTCTTAATTGTAATGATTTGACTACAGGACAAAAGCGTTAAAAATGTTTTTCTTGTTGTCGTTCTTCAGTCAAAGACCATCCGTGGTGTTCTGCCTCACATCTGGAGTGTGTTACGTTACAAGTCGTAACACTCAGACTTCGTTTAAATCTCCACTGCGTCTTATTTGCCTAACAAATTCATGCACGCTTGCCGCAACGGCTTCGAGATAAGAAACGCACTTACACAAACACAAGCCATTTCAGTCTCTTTCAAATATCCTACGTTTTTATAATGTTATTCTAAAAAAGGTACCCAAGTTAAAATAATTAAAACTATTAAAACTACTCCAGAGCTGCTGTTACAGGAAACTAACCAACACCTTCCGTCCAATCAGAATCCGGAATTTGGCAGTGCTGTAGCACGAACACGTCCAGCACACGTCTGGTTATAACGAGGTTGGACAAACGAGCAGCCACACAGGATACACCGCTTAACCACAGTAAAAAACTTGAACAGGAAATGAGGAGAACATTAAAGAGAATTACACAGCATTAAAAAAAATCTGATGAAAGCCTGGGTCTTGTGAAATGAGGTGCACTGAAGAATGACGGGTGATCTTTGTGTGAATGCGTGTGTGTGTGTGTGTGTGTGTGTGTGTGTGTGTGTGTGTGTGTGTGTAATATCTGCAGTTGCAGTGCTCCTCAATCTGTCATTAAATGTGTTATTAAAAAATTTATAAAGAAATAAATAAAAAATAATTCTAAACACCAAAAGCATTTGTTAATTTTAGTAAAGTGCGTTAAGACCAACATCTGACTAGCTTTTATTATTTGCCACATGTTCACTAGAATGAATGTGAAAACTTGCATACCGTATTTACCCCATTTATACAACTGGACTAAACGCTCATTTTAATTTAGGCTACTTTTTGTTTATTTCACTACAATTTTCTTTTTATTTGCTTTCGATTAGTGGGCAGTGGTGGCTCAGGTTGTGGGTTACTGGGTTTCTGATCAGAAAGTCAAAAAGTTAATTTTTTTACTATTCTTGTAATTTTTTTGACCACTTTTTTATTCCATTATTTGTCCGTTTTTTACTTACTGTAACACCATAAACCTATTTGAGTTAAATTTGTTGGACAGAAAAAGTGCTACACTCGATGACAACGACGACCATCATTCGTATTTTACTGGCCCCTATGATTAATCCTGTTTATTCTATTGGAACGAATGCAGGGTGTTCAAGTAAAACCGGGACTTGATATAATCCCTGTGGAAAGAAGGCGTAAAAACAGACGATTGACATTTAGAGTAGACTTCACGCACGGTCCGGTGATGAGACTTTTAGCTGCAGTAAAACATTTGATTGATGCAAACATTGTAAAGAAGTTTGTACATCTGGGATTAATGCATTAGGGTACAAAGGGATTATATAAAGAAATAAAGGGCATCTTTACTCTCATAACTGTTCTGTTATTATGCACAATCAAAAGTCCCGGTTCAACTTGAACGCCCCTAGTATATTACTTTCAGGTCCTAAGAAAGGCTATCTTGCGAGCCAGTGGTTCTCCAAGTAGTGTCTGGTGACCCCCAGGAGTCCATGAGGCATAATCAATACCTGATCTGTTGTTGTTGCTAATGTGTTCATCGGTGAAACGATCAGGAATAGACAGCATTTTGAAATAATGAAAACAACCCATACTCTGTGCTCGGAAAAAAATGATTCTACATTAAAAATAGTCTTTAAAAAAATGTGAGAACCCTTGATCTACTTCTAGAGAGCTGGATAGAGTGAATGACTAAAGCGCCACTGCATCGCTCTCTTCAGGTCGAGATGAAGTGAGGACGTTATCAGCAGGGGAGTGTGGGTAATGTAGGAAACGGTTCACGATAAGAACATAGATCTTGGAGAATCCTGTTAATTATAAACATTATCGTGCGACTCATTTAAGGTAATTTTCCTCCTTCTTGCAAGATAGAAAAAAAGAAAAAGAAAAGCCACATAAGAACAGAAACATCAGTAGAGATTACGAGGCCTCGTGCTTTAATCCGTTCCTGCCTCATTAAAAAGAAAAACACGGTTAAAGAAAAAAGCGGGTTAACAAGCAGGTCACAGGCTGACACATGGAGCTGTATGAGAACACACGCCCCGGGGTTGCCATAGCAACTGTTGCCGAGCGACCGGATTTTAGATGCGCGAACACTCACGGCGTCAGGAACAAGCCGTCCGCAAAAGCGGCTCCGTCACGTCTCCTGCTGGGTGTTAATTCAGGAGTCCGACGTTTAACTTCTTAAAAGCGGAGAGTCAAGATATTTAAGAAACGTACACAAACGCGTGTATGTATTACACACAGTCACACACAGACAGACACATAAAAGCATTATGTATCTTTAAAAACCAGGAGACATTTTCAAACATGGTGTTCTTTAAGATCCTGTAGCTCTACAGGACATTACCAGCTATTTCACAATCATCTGACCACAAACATCTGACCCTTCATGCAGAAATGGCCTGTAAATACTTCCCATTTCTGTGGTAGGGGTTTGTCATGTTTTCTGAAACACCACATGATGTGTTTATGATTTGTCAGCAAACCTCATGGCTCTTCGAAGGTCTAGAAGGCAAAAGGAGCAGCGAAACAAACAGAAAGTGGTAATAGGTTTGTTTTTGGTGGAAAGTTTTCATTCAAATTAATCAACATAAGAAATTTTTTATTTTCAGTGTTTGACAAAGGTAGCTCAGGCTAGGACCTCTAAAGACCTTATCCAAATAATGAATCAAACTCAAAGTCATAATGGATCTATAGTCTGGCCTCTGTACCTCTCAGTAACACTTCAGCGACCATGAAAGAGGTGAGCCCTCCTTACCAGTCAGAGCCAATGAAGGAGGCGTGGTCTATACAGCTGTAAGGATCAGTGGAGGAGGCGTGGTCTATACAGCTGTAAGGATCAGTGGAGGAGGCGTGGTCTATACAGCTGTAAGGATCAGTGGAGGAGGCGTGGTCTATACAGCTGTAAGGATCAGTGGAGGAGGCGTGGTCTATACAGCTGTAAGGATCATTGGAAGAGGCGTGGTCTATACAGCTGTAAGGATCAGTGAAGGAGGCGTGGTCTATACAGCTGTAAGGATCAGTGGAAGAGGCGTGGTCTATACAGCTGTAAGGATCAGTGGAGGAGGCGTGGTCTATACAGCTGTAAGGATCAGTGGAGGAGGCGTGGTCTATACAGCTGTAAGGATCAGTGGAGGAGGCGTGGTCTATACAGCTGTAAGGATCAGTGGAGGAGGCGTGGTCTATACAGCTGTAAGGATCAGTGGAGGAGGCGTGGTCTATACAGCTGTAAGGATCATTGGAGGAGGCGTGGTCTATACAGCTGTAAGGATCATTGGAGGAGGCGTGGTCTATACAGCTGTAAGGATCATTGGAAGAGGCGTGGTCTATACAGCTGTAAGGATCAGTGAAGGAGGCGTGGTCTATACAGCTGTAAGGATCAGTGGAAGAGGCGTGGTCTATACAGCTGTAAGGATCAGTGGAGGAGGCGTGGTCTATACAGCTGTAAGGATCAGTGGAGGAGGCGTGGTCTATACAGCTGTAAGGATCAGTGGAGGAGGCGTGGTCTATACAGCTGTAAGGATCAGTGGAGGAGGCGTGGTCTATACAGCTGTAAGGATCAGTGGAGGAGGCGTGGTCTATACAGCTGTAAGGATCAGTGGAGGAGGCGTGGTCTATACAGCTGTAAGGATCATTGGAGGAGGCGTGGTCTATACAGCTGTAAGGATCAGTGGAGGAGGCGTGGTCTATACAGCTGTAAGGATCAGTGGAGGAGGCGTGGTCTATACAGCTGTAAGGATCATTGGAGGAGGCGTGGTCTATACAGCTGTAAGGATCAGTGGAGGAGGCGTGGTCTATACAGCTGTAAGGATCATTGGAGGAGGCGTGGTCTATACAGCTGTAAGGATCAGTGAAGGAGGCGTGGTCTATACAGCTGTAAGGATCATTGGAGGAGGCGTGGTCTATACAGCTGTAAGGATCAGTGGAGGAGGCGTGGTCTATACAGCTGTAAGGATCAGTGGAGGAGGCGTGGTCTATACAGCTGTAAGGATCAGTGGAGGAGGCGTGGTCTATACAGCTGTAAGGATCATTGGAGGAGGCGTGGTCTATACAGCTGTAAGGATCAGTGGAGGAGGCGTGGTCTATACAGCTGTAAGGATCAGTGAAGGAGGCGTGGTCTATACAGCTGTAAGGATCAGTGGAGGAGGCGTGGTCTATACAGCTGTAAGGATCAGTGGAGGAGGCGTGGTCTATACAGCTGTAAGGATCAGTGGAGGAGGCGTGGTCTATACAGCTGTAAGGATCAGTGGAGGAGGCGTGGTCTATACAGCTGTAAGGATCAGTGGAGGAGGCGTGGTCTATACAGCTGTAAGGATCAGTGGAGGAGGCGTGGTCTATACAGCTGTAAGGATCAGTGGAGGAGGCGTGGTCTATACAGCTGTAAGGATCAGTGGAGGAGGCGTGGTCTATACAGCTGTAAGGATCAGTGGAGGAGGCGTGGTCTATACAGCTGTAAGGATCAGTGGAGGAGGCGTGGTCTATACAGCTGTAAGGATCAGTGGAGGAGGCGTGGTCTATACAGCTGTAAGGATCATTGGAGGAGGCGTGGTCTATACAGCTGTAAGGATCAGTGGAGGAGGCGTGGTCTATACAGCTGTAAGGATCAGTGGAGGAGGCGTGGTCTATACAGCTGTAAGGATCATTGGAGGAGGCGTGGTCTATACAGCTGTAAGGATCAGTGGAGGAGGCGTGGTCTATACAGCTGTAAGGATCATTGGAGGAGGCGTGGTCTATACAGCTGTAAGGATCAGTGAAGGAGGCGTGGTCTATACAGCTGTAAGGATCATTGGAGGAGGCGTGGTCTATACAGCTGTAAGGATCAGTGGAGGAGGCGTGGTCTATACAGCTGTAAGGATCAGTGGAGGAGGCGTGGTCTATACAGCTGTAAGGATCAGTGGAGGAGGCGTGGTCTATACAGCTGTAAGGATCATTGGAGGAGGCGTGGTCTATACAGCTGTAAGGATCAGTGGAGGAGGCGTGGTCTATACAGCTGTAAGGATCAGTGAAGGAGGCGTGGTCTATACAGCTGTAAGGATCAGTGGAGGAGGCGTGGTCTATACAGCTGTAAGGATCAGTGGAGGAGGCGTGGTCTATACAGCTGTAAGGATCAGTGAAGGAGGCGTGGTCTATGCAACTGTTAGAGACAATAAAGGAACAGTGTCATATGTACCCGTCTGAGTCAGGGAAGAAGGTGTGGCTTATGTACCTGCTAGAGAGAGCAGAGAAAAACTGCTAGAGAGCCCGTGTTTCTTTCAGAGTGAAAGGCACATGGTCTATGTCAAATGTACTGAAGAAAAGGTGTCCTCTGCCCCGTTAATACCACTTTACCACCAGTGAAGGAGGCATGGCCTATATACTATACATACCCGTTATATACAGTAGTGCTATATACGGTACATTTATAATCACAGTTACACATTTATTATACTGCGTCAAAAAAGTCAATAGAAATAAAAGAACAGATATTGTACTAAGTGTATAAAGCACGCACACACACAACAAGAGGAAACATTTCCCGTAGCAACATTACACTACACTACAATTGTGCGTCCATCATTTTAATGGAGTCGGCCATAAACCTGCAGCCCTGGAGCTCATTATCATCACTTACATGTTAGAGAGCTGCAGTGCAGCTAAAACGTCCCCGTGTCCTACAGAGAGGTCACCAAGCAGGAGAACTAGCCCTGGTCCAACTAATCATGTCAGCTCCAGAGTGTGTGTGTGTGTGTGTGAGAGCATTAACCTTTCTCAGAGCATCAGCCCTTATTAAACATGGAGCTCTGCCAAGGAAGACATGCTGCAGGAATCTGGCACCAGACCACCTCGACATGCCGACATGCCGTAGACCCCTGCGGAGAAATCAGCCTCTCGCATCTCCTCGCTCGCTAACAACTGGACAAACAAAGCTGCTGTTCCATACAAACCTCACAAACACTTACAGATGTAACAAAAGGGTTCGAATAAGGATAGGAGGCGAAACAGGAATTAAATCCATATTTACCTAACGTGAAAATCGTTTCTTTTTAAAACCATGTTTATATGTAACTTGATGTTAATGCAAGCCAGCAACACAAATTAGCCAATATTACCTCTGCAACTAATTTAAGCAACTAATGTTTAATAGCTAGAGATTTTCTGTAAGGAGATGCTTGAGAGGAAAGGAGTCTCCAGCGCCAGTACTGTGATTTTAACGGTTTTTGACATCTTCAGAAAAGATCAGTTTATCCATACCCAAGTTAGTTTTCTCAAATCGCACAACACCATGAGATTTACTCCTTAATTAAAGCTGTCTTACCCCCCCGAGTCCACTCTCTATATGCGTCCACAGATAACTGGAAGAGATCCGAATGTGAGCGAGATTAAATATCATTAGCGATGCTCATTGACCCAGACACCAGGGCTTTTTGTTCCACATAAATAATAATAATACATTGATTAACTTGTCGAAATGATCCATCTGTCCTGAAGCGCCGTTTATAGATAAATCAGCAGGAAGAAAGCAAAAACGAGACGATGTGTGTGCAATCAGAGAGGATCGTTTTTCTCTATAGCTGTAATGGCTCACGTCGACTGAGCTCAAAAAAAAATATGGACGTGATTAAGAAGCGAAACAGATGTGGTGACTTAAACAGCTCAATGCAGATTTATGACCGCAGCGCACGGCACACCCGAGCCACTGACGAGTACTGGGTTCTTCTCCCATCAAAGAAAAAAAAATCCAAAGATGTGATAAAACGTTTTACATTGAGAACTCATGGGGGCAAAGTTTACAAGAGGACACTTTCATGGGGAGGCATTAGCAAAGGCTATTAGCCATTAGCCTACCATTAGGGCTATCGTAAAGGTTTAGTTTCCTCAGCATGAAGATCATAGGCAGAGTTGGATTGATTACCATACAACATAAACGTCATGCAGAATGTGACAGCTACTTAGTGCTGCACAATTAATTGCATAAAAATGCAAAATCTCGATACAGACTAATGCAATATTTAACTGCAAAAGGCTGCAATTTATTACAGATCATATACACAGACTGGAACACATGTAGGGTTTGGCAATAATTTATTTAATTATTTTATTTTGTTTAAATTTCAAATGATTTTTATGTTGTGTGGTATTAAATCCTCACTCTGCCCATATCCCCGGCGCTGCCTTGTGCTAATGGTCAGGCTGAGGAAACTCTAAACCTTACGATTTTAAATTAGTAAGTAAATATTAATATTATTCAAACTTTACACAAAAATTAATAATTCGTGCTGTTATTTCCTGTTAGCCTCGATAAATACGTTTAATGCAAAATGGTGCATTTAGTAGTTAAATATTGCATTTTAAATTGGAATCACAATACGTAAAATCTAAACAATCACAATTTTTTCAATCCAATCATGCAGCCGTAATCAGCAGGTATCTACAACTTTTTTTTCAAACATTAAACTCGGCTTCAAGGCAGAATGGAGAACTATCAGGAACATCTAATGGCCATTTAAACATTTTAAAAACAAATTTTTCTAAACATCGCTTTATAAAGGGGTGCAAAATTTGTATCCATCACAATCAAGCTGCGAATCACGATCTTACCATACGACTACGCACGACTCGCACGAATGTACTCGTGGCGAATATGGTGAACAGGCAAACTGGGCTTAAATGTACAAGTGCAACAGTTAGCATAAGGGCGGAGCATGGGAGCATAAACAACTCCGTCGACAGAACAGAAGAAGTCCAGGCTCCCAGCTAACTCTGGCACATGACCACAAATAAACTAAATAAACTAAATATTGAAAGAAATTAATAAAAGTTAACAAAATCGATCTGGCAGTGATGCAGTTGCACTGTTTGGCTGAGCTAGTTTTTTTTTTTTTTCATTTGGAGTATAATATTTTGCAAAAGGAATACCAGAACTTTATGCAAAATCTTCACCAGGTCCATTTATGTTGATAATGTGACCATAACACAATGAAAAAAAACTTTAAAAAGCTCGGAAAGTTCGGCCATCTTGGATTAGTACACTAATAAAAAGTAAACATCCTTCTTTTCCCCATACATCCTTTCATCAGAAGGGTATTTTTTCCTCATGTAAAACATTTTTGGCATTTATTCAATTTAGATAACATTTACATAATAAATAATGTATAATGTGTTCTGTTTCACTGTAGAAAAAGACAAAGTACTACACATTAATTATACACATAATTTAACTTTAGCCTAATGCTACTCCAACTGCTGGTTTCATAACCCAAAAACGTTTCGGTCACTTGTTTTTTGGACACTATTGGGGTGACATTAGGTAACGTCTCAATCTGTTAGCATTTTTCCCTGTCTAGTTCTCTCTAAGGTTCCAAAATAAATGACATCAGCTTTTAGAGATTAGTGCTGTTCCTGTTAAACGTTGATATCCAAGTCTGTCCAGTCTCTATAAACCTCAAGAAGGGAACCACAGCAGGACAAACATGTTAAATAACACACAATTTAACAAGCCGCTATCCGGATAGTTTATATTCTCGGGTCTTTCTCTGCTGCTTTGAATGTATTCCATTCTGACAGAAAACACACACAACCATCACCTGGAAACCAAAACAAAGAAAGGAAAGAACGGGTAGAATAATGTATCCGCTTTGATTCTTTTCTCATTTCCTCATCGCAGTCATCCTGTTCAGGAGCAGATCAAAAGGAAATAATCCCCCATAATCCCTGGCGGTGCTCCAGCTTCTACGCTCGTTAACAGGCCTCTCAAACTTCCTGTTGTTTGCTGTACTACTGACATTTTTTTAAAAAAGGTAAAAGGAAAATAACAAAAAACTGAAAAAAACCTCACAAAATCACAGAATCACATCCTGGAGCTTTACAGACAGATCGAACATCAAGCTGCCAAAGAAGTCACTGTATATATATATATATATATATATGTGTGTGTATATATACAGTATATATACAGTATATATACACAGTGCATGTATATATACAGTATATATGTCACTGCGAGTGTTTAGTTGTTAAAGTACTGTGGAATACCGCCGAAAAACCACGGCTCGCTGCTGGGAATATAAAGCGAATGACAGACCTAAACACCAAAGCCCACCTAGTTTAAAATTCTCGGCTGAATGTTCTACATGTGTTCCTCCTTACACGCTTAGAGGCAGGATTAAAACTGAAGAAAGAAAATGCAGAACACGCTTTCCTTAGCCTTGCTTCACCGTCCAAGCACTCTAACTCCAAGCAAAATCTGTTTCAACAACAATCCTTAAAAAAAAACGAAACAGCTGGACAAAATTGAAAAAAAAAAAACCTGCTACAAAACACACAGCTGATTGGTAGAAACACAAAAGTTCACCTGAGGGAAGAAGGAAGCACTGAGGTTAAAAAAATTTTAAAAAAAACTTCATGTTTTAGTTGTGGAGCGATTTCTTTAGATTCTGGAATCATTTTGTTTATCATTAGGGATCTCTGTGAGGAAATAAAATTAGAAAAACATTGTTTAGTATTCACGCACCCAGACCTTAAATGTACAAGGGTTTAAGTCAAAGCGGGACTTTTTTGATTGCGCAGAATAAGAGTAAAACCTCCCTTTATTTTTCTACAGTATATAATCCTCTGCTATACTAATGCAGTTATCCCAGCGGTTCACTAGAGCTATGATCAGACTGCCCGCCTGATTCACGTCTGAAACGCTGGCCTCCCAGGAAGTCCCTGTAGAAATGGCAGATGCATCTCCTCTGCAAGTGGGCAAGTTATCCATCGATTTTTTTACAAGGATTACAATATGAGCTTCAAGCCAGAATAGTCTTTCACGGTCATACATGTATGGCCTTTTTAAAAACGTTTGCAACATTCAAATATTTTAGTCTGCCTTAGAGTCTCATCACCATGCTGGGCTTGAAAAGGCATCTGTAAATGTCAATTGCCAGTTTTAGGCCATCATTCGCAAGAAATTTCATCTCAAGTCCCGGTTTGACCAAAAATAATGGTGAGTCTTACAAGATACTGGGAAAGAAAGTGAAAATAAAAGTGTATCAAAGCATAGTTTAGTTTATGATACACATCAAAACATGGCCCAGGATAAGAAGTATAAATCTTGCTCTGCTCTTGATTAAAAAGCTTTTACAGATAACTCACACAGTATAAAACCCTGACAATGGTTAACCAAGCCAACAGACTACAGTTTTGTTGTGCTACCGACTCAAATTCACAGGTCAAAGTTCACCCCAATAAAGTCCAAACAAGTTGAAAGTAAAGTCACCAGACACACAGGGAGGTCTTTCACGTCCGGCTGCCATTTAGTGAAGAAACTTTTACAAAACTATAAATTTCGGCCCCTCCGGTGAGAGACAGTAAAGGGAGTAAGCTCAAATGGAGCGTTCAACTTATAAAGCTCAGAAACCTAACATGGCGGACCTGAATTAATCAAACAACCTGCATCTATTTAACAGATGCGTCACGTCGCTCATTTCTTCTCACTCAGGTTTGAATGAACCATGTGGACCAGAGCTCCTTGGAGGAACTGTTGGTTCTGCGCCAAACTAACAGGAATGACCCGGGGAAGGTCTCTGCACCGCTTAAAACCCTGATCCTGCGGATTTTATGGAATCCAGATGACATACACTACAATTTCGAAGTTAGCATGAACAAGTACCTAAAGCGCATAAATCTGTCAGACCACAGCCGACCGCCGAGCCATGATTCAAGTTTCTTTTACTGTTCATCTATAAAATAAAAATTTGTTTGATTTTAGGTAATATGAATATTATAATCAGAGCTCATTTCTTTATATGACACATATAGAGTCTTAAGATGACATATCCCAGACTTACTAATCCTGACCAGGATCATTCAGACACTGGAGACTCCTACGAGCGCAATAAAATAAACCTGTAAAACCTGTGATCACATCAACAAAGTCAAGTTCTTGTTCATTGAGGTCCCTTATAAACCTCTGACCTTCATCTGACAGACATTTCAGACTAATTCACTAGATGCTAGCATCAAACAAATCGCTATTTCTCCATGTAATGTTTCTAGCATCACCAATTAAGCTTGAGCAGAAACACAAAGCAGAAGAATTCCCTCTGAACTCTGGGCTGGAAAAGATGGTTTCCCTTTTCTAGCCACTCCTGAGCACTAATTACTGAAGGTCATGAATATAACATAGATCAGCTAACACTCCCTTTCATCTACTAATCTTGATGGTTAATAGAAAGGGAATCAATTGGAACAGGGATTAGCCTTCACCTTTACAGGGTAACAGCTCAGCCAGGAATTAGTCTAAGAACATGGGGTCTGAAGTCGAACTCACCATTGGTGATGAACGAGGAGCCTCAGTGGAGCGTCAGGTCGCTTGTAGCCAGAAGCACAACTCCCATCTCCTTGAATAGATTTCTAGAGGAGGGAAAAAAAAAATCATGACTGTCTTATCAACAAATATCTTACTGTATATATTATAATATAATTTAAATATATCTTTATTCAACTCCTCAACCTCCGCTGTATCAGTCAAGTCATCACGCTTGCAAATCGTCTTGAAAATGTTTAGCAAAATTTGTATATATATATATATATATATATATATATATATATATATATATATATATATATATATATTCTTGTTCTATTGGAAGATTTTGGCTAGGTTTAGGTTTTTTTTTTCTTTTAAAATAAAGGCAAAATTATCTGCCAATAGAACAAGAAATTTTTCACTTGCAATTGTAGGAATATTTGACTAGAAATCATGTTACATGTACATTAGGTTTGTTGTTGTTGCTAAAATTTATTTTAAGAAATAATAGGTAGGGTTGGCTGGATTCAAAAATATTCACTTGCATGAAACAAGATGCCATTTTTTGCAGCATGAAATAATACTTATAACAAGCTCCCTCAAAGCTCAAAGAAGGTTGGCTGGATTCTGAAATCGTGTTACTTTATGCTCTCAGGGCTCTCTGGTTTCCTTCCAACTTCTCATAACATGCTGTTGCACGAATGAGTGACACTAAACTGTTCCTGAATTGTGAATAAGCATGTGTGGTACCGTATAAGGGTGTACGGTGTACTGCAACAGATCCACCTGCGTGTTATATTACAAGAACAGTTACACTCTGAGACTTGGCAACCTAAATGTCTTTCTGATGAATGAGGACAATGAGCCGTAATAACAAACAGTCTTGCTTCATTCCTCTTCCACCTGGCTGTTATAAAACGACAAATTTTCACAACTAGACATGGACGATAGAGCAGATTTCTCTCTGCTGTGTGTAAACAGAGGAACACAGAAAGAATAGTTCCAAAAGTGCCATAAAACACACCTATGGATTCATTATCGCATGAGGCGTGAGATTAACACGTATCAGTTGAAGCTGTGGACGGGAGCCACACCTGTCAAACACAGGGAATGGAAAATGTACAAAAAAAAAAGTATATAATGAAGACCCACAAAAGAATTTAGTGCCAAAACCCAACCGAGAGGAAAAAGGAAGAGCCTCGGAGCGTTTAGCTGCTCGTCAAAGCGATACTCCTCAGCCGTGAACCGTATCTGCTCGGTCTCAGCACTCAGCATTCCTGCCTTCTCTCATCCGGAGTGCATATTGACCTGCAGAAGAGTTACTTCTGAGACTGCTCAAGCTAATGTCTCAGGGGGAAAGGGGGGTTTGGGCTTGATGTTTGGTGGGCTTGATGTTTGGTGTGCTTGCGCCCTTGAACTTTGCAGCTATTAGTCATGGTGTTCTGAGCGCTCTGCTAGCATCGTCTTAGTACAAGACAAGTTAAGTCTGGTTAGCGTCTCGGTTTTTCATCGTAAAATGTTTGAATAATCCCCAGTTTCCAGCACCAGTCCAGGACGTCAGGTTCTACCACATTTTCCAAAAGTAAGGATTTTAAACCAGCATAACCTCTACAGTTAAATGATGGTAACTTCATCATCAATTCGGTCACTGCTCATTGATCTCACTCGCTCGCGCTTGTGCTGCATCACAGGGTAGCGTTCATCTCAGAGGAAAGCACTAATTGTGTCCTCTTTCATGGTCAGATGGCTACAGTTGTTTGGTGTCATTCTGATAAATACTTCTCTTTCCACCTGAAGGGTCACTGGTGCGTGTGTGTGTGTGTGTGTGTGTGGGGCGGGCTGCACTCCTCAGGAGCCGTTGAAGATGTTTATTGTTGAGTTTTTCTTTCAAGCCGGTTTTGGGCTAAAATTTTAGTGAGATTTTGTAGCTTACTTTGCATTGCAGTAATATCATCAGTACAATCAGAGAGCGAGCGCTCCATCTCACCCACAGTACTCTTTAGCGCAGACAGTCCGGCATCGATGGTGGCATTATCATTAGCCAGTTGTGCCTTTACAGTCTGTAATTTCGATTTAATTGTGGACAAGTCATATACCCCCAGCGTGCAGTTCCGCTTTAAAAATATTCGCGATTTCGTTCCTCAATAAGGACAATATTTCGAGCTTTAGCGCACCCGTGTCAATCACAGAGACTGCCTACATATATATACTGTATATATATATATATATATATATACACATATACATATACATATATACACACACACACACACACACGTTACCGTATATGCGTTATATTTAATTAATTGTTTGTTATAATACGAAATGGTAACTAACTTGAGATAGAGCTAGACGAAAGTTAAAATCTTCAGTAAGTATTCAAGTACAGCAGAGCACGATATCCATGAAAACTGGAGAATGCATTCGTTTGTGACAACTGCTGAAAATTTAACAATTTTAATTTCACATCATAAATATTAATGTTAAAATAACCTTATTTTGAGGCATTTCTTAAAATAAACATTAAAAAAAAAAAACATTAAAAAAATTATTTTTGCAAAAAACATCAAATTTACTAAACCTGACAATTATACCTTACTATAAAGGAATTCTTTCAAATTAATTCCTTGGTACTAACCTTAACTACTTAAAACACTCTAAATATGAATTTAGATTTGATCAAAAATAACACACACCGGATGACCGTGTATTGTTCAAAACACTAATTAGGACATTTCACTGTGATTTAGTGACATTTCTGTCAATTAAGCAATGCATTTGTTAGTCGACTGGCAACCCTGAGACGCCATATGATCGAGTTTTGTTTGCGTGTTTCATTCGGAGCGTGTCTCCAGTGCTTACTGGAGTCGAACACGTTGGCTAGGCAGTTTGTCAGAACACTTTGAATCAGAAGATATCAAGGTAGAAGAAAGAACTACGCTGTTAGGATTCCATACTTCAGAGGCACACAGTGTTTTGCTTTCAACCAGATTCCGGACTGAAAAGTCGAGATGAGGCTTCTCTGTACGCATGCTGAGACGCTCAGCGTGAATCCCAGCATGACAAGCTCAGAATCCAAACAGCACATATGTAAATTTACTTTGAAAAAATATAATAAATAAATAAAACTGAAAATATGTTTCAGTACAGACACTGAGGCTTACTGTAGTATCAGTAGCAAGTACTCAAATTTCTCACTCAAGTTATTCACGACGATCTGAAGGACTACTGTAAGAAATCACAAGGGGTTTCTCTAGTTTCACCTGCTCTAGCATTAGTAAAAAAACAATTAGATTAACTAATATAGATAGATTTACCCTTGTGAGAAGGCAGATGACCAGAATCAATGTTTGAACAAGACTAAACCTTAAAAAAAAGAAAAAAGTAAGGTTGGAACTAAACGTCTCCAAGATGCCAGATTTTCAGAAGCAAGACTAAATGTAAACCCCTATGAGAGAGCATGCTATCCAAAACTAAGCGGATCTAAAACTCTGAGATGGCAGCCATCCAGCATGTCCAAGAGCAGGACTAGACATTCTGCAAAATGGTAAATCACCATAAGCTTCACTGACATCAAAGTGAAATGAGGGACATCCAGAAACAAGGCTGGATTTAAACCCTCATCAAGTGGTACACATTTAAGACAAAGGCAGGACCTAGATCTCTGCGAGAAGGTAGACAGTAAAACGAGACTGAAATCCTTACAAAACGGTAGACGTACAGAAATAAGTCCTTGCTACATGATCTGGCAGATATCTAAAGCCCTGCAAGGAGGTAGTTGTCCTCTAGAGCAAGACTGGACCTAAACCCTATTCAGATGGTGTATTTTGGGAGCAAGGCTAGATTCAAACCCCTGCAAGATGGTAGACACCCAGGGTTTAAGTTAGTGCATGGTGGTAGATGTTCATGAGTAAGTCTGGATCTAAAAAAAAAGATGTCCCAGTGAAAGCATGAGTCTAAACTTCTATCACATAGTGGACACCCAGGAGCAAGGCTGCATCTAAACCTCCATCCAGAAATAAACTTGGATTAAAGGTCTTGCAAGATCGTAAACATCTATGAGCAAGGCAAGCATTTAAACCCAGTCAGTGTGGAAGACATCCAGGTGCTAGGCTGAGTCTATACTGTAACTTTGAGAGATGTAGTCATCCAGGAGCTAGGCTCGCTTTAAACCTCTGCAAAGTGGGAGACATCAAAGAGCAAGGCTAGATATAAACCCCTACAGGATAGGGACTATTCCAATAAAGCCTCCAAAGAGCACCTTCATGATGTTTGGAAGCAGAACTAAATCCTAAAGTCATTAATGACAAACTCCTTCATGCTGAGCAGCCTCCGAAGAAGAAATAAAGCTATTGAGTAACATCTGCAGATACAGTATCTATAGTTTACCATGTTTGGGTTAGAACTTCCAACGGCCAGGGATCTGTGAGTCAGTTGCAGAGAGTACTGTAGGTGGGTAGATGAAAGGGTAAATAGACGGAGTGGTTCTTCACTGTCTAAGGGCAGCACTCGACTCCTACAGAGCTATAAGACAACGTAGGCTGGGGGAATGGGAGTAATGTGACATGCGCATAATAATTACTGCCTTAAGTCACCAGTTACTTTGAACAAATGCAGAATTATTTGAAAAGGAGTGTATGAATGGAGCAAACTGGATGGGTGCAGTTAGAGAGCAAACTCACGAGAGCTGAAACTGATGACGTAATAAAGGATGGGGAAATACAAAGCAAATAAGACAACAAAGCCGCACAAAAGGGTTTTAAAGAAATGACTGCGACTGAGACAGGCTCAAACACGCCGGACGAGTGTGTGAACCCGAGCCGCACAAAACGATCAAAACCCTAAACGCACCAACTGTATAATGCCTCAAACCAACACACACACGCGCACAATGCACAAGGACTGAAATACGACATGATCGAACAAAACACACTTATAGTAAAAATGCACGCATTTTAAATCAGCAAATTGTTAGTAGTACAAAAGAAGCAAAACACCTTAAAGACGTGTGCTTTTTGGAAGGTAATCAACTCGCCATTTATTATTTTCCTGCATCATCATAACGATTTGCATTTCCATGCACTAGGTTATGTGTCCATCCTCCCTGGACAATCTATTATTCAAGATGCCATTATGTATTTTCCATATTTGGAACAGTCTCACAAAGACAACAGGTGGGTACTGAGAGGCTTTAATACAGCGAGCAAATGGAAAAAAAAAAAAACAATACCTCTAGGACTAGAGGAACATGGATATTGTGCTGTAAGAATGGCCTCACAGGTTTTTTTGTGCTGTCCATCTACGGGTCTGGATTGAAATGAAGAGTAATGGCATGCAACAATGAAGGTAATGATTGCCGGCAAGACAAGAGCTCTCAATAGCTGCCTTGTGGACGGCCGTGAATAGTTCCCGGTCTCTGGCGCTGATTCTGGGTCCGACTTGACAAAAGAAGCAGACACGTGTCCCCGCGCTCTCTCAAGTCAAACTCCGAGACAACACATAATGAGCAGACGTGTCACCCGTGCCCTTCTATTCTTCTCCGGCCTCGCGGCTTGAATTAAACGCAGCCGGCTTCCTTCTTTGCTGGCAGAGAGAGGTTTCAGTCAAAAGATTTTAAAAAGTTGATTAAAAAATGTCATTCTAGACGAGATGAATTTCTCAGACAAACGGAGCCGTGCGCGCTGGCTCAACCCATTTTGGCAAGGTGTCAGGCTACTGTTGGTGCTCCCTGAGCCATCAAAAGATAGATGACCTCAATTCCTTGGGGAAGAGAAGCAAGAAGGGGGGGGGGGTTATTCCTTTGGGAGAGATCCCTCAAGTCTAGACAACTACGCGGGACGGAGCTAAGGATATGGGAGGGATCCTAAAAGGAAAAACAGTGTTCTCAGGCAAGCCATCTGGCTCTAGAACAGATAAATCTTGATTACAAGACCAGAGGGACGCGTATGTTCGGGTCTGATGGTGATATACATCACCTGTCGGATGCTAACAAAAGCAGCACAGAGCTGGACAAAGCAGTAGGCGTTGTAGCGACCGGTTGCACAATGTGGCACTTGTTTTGAAACTATGATCCCTTTAGTTATCTCCATTTATCATTTCATTTACTTAAGAAAACGTCTCGTTTGTTTCTTATCACAGCGCTATTGTTTTGTTCTTTAAGGAGGCACTTATTTAAAGATTTAGTGCTGAACGTCGACATTTAATGTGACTATAACAACGATGACATCAGTGTTTTATTCTTTTAACGTTTCGGTCCTTGTGTGTCAGAGCACGTAGCTCTTAAAATCCAAAGCATTTGTAAGCTACTGTAGTTATATACAGTTATATTTCTAAACAGTATATATACAGGGTCAGGATTATGCAATGTATAGTGACAAATGCTTTTTTTCCAGCACAACCTAGACAATATGATGAACTTAATTTTATTTCATTTTAGCCAACTATACAAACTGAGCAAAAAAAAAATAATAATAATATTATCAAATAGGCAAGAAAATAGCGCAGATTCAAGATCATGCGTTTTATAATTGTTCTGTGACCATCTAATTATGATAATATTCGCATTTTGTGAGTTTTTGCAACATCATTTTTACAGACAAATCTGTGCTGCTTGACTTTTAAGGGTTAATCCTACATAGTAAAAAAGATTTACTGTATAAAACTGTGTTTCTCTGCAGAGCATGTGCGATTGTACGTGTGGCAGCTGGCATCCACTGCATCAGCTGCCTCCTAGTACACCTCTCTCACGGTGACATACAGGTACAAGAACAGGTACAAGAGCAGGAGCATGAGAGGGAACTAACCACCACTCATCAACAGTGTTCTAGGCAACCATTCTCTCCATTTCTCTCTGTCCATTGCTCTTCGTTTGATTGTCACGTATGAGTCACCATTCTTAATATCGTCTAATAACATGATAGGTGGTCTTCCTCTACTTCTCCGTCCTTCGAACCTGCCTTCTAGAACGTCTTTCACTAGGCTTTCTCCTCTCAATATGTGTCCGATCCATTTCTTTTTTCTCTTCCATATCACATCCAACAACTGCCTCCTTTCACCCACTAACTCCAGCACATATTCGTTAGTTTTATGATCCTTCCAGCTGATTTTCCCCATATTTCTCCATATCCACACCTTAAATGCTTCCAGTCTAGCTCTTTCTCTCTTCTTTAAGGTCCATGTCTCTGACCTGTATAATGCTACACTCCATGCCACTGCTTTAATTACTCTCTTTTTTAGGTCTTTGCTCATTCGCTTTGTAAACAGTTCCCTTTTTTTTTGTTAAATGCGTCCTTGGCCATCACGATTCTGCTCTTTATTTCCGCTTCACATGAGCCCTCGTCTGTTATAAGCGAACCCAAGTAGCGAAATTTATGCACTTGTTATACCATCTATTATGATGTTTAACTTATTGCCTTCTTCCTTTTCTTTGCCCCTTCTGCAAACTCTCATGACTTTTGTTTTCTTGACATTGATCTTCCTATCAAATGCCTTTCCAGTTTTGCTTAAGGCGTTCATTAGATTTTGTAGTCCCTTTTTCTGAATCGGCTATCGGTTGCTTTCCTTGTCAACCACCACTACAGTACTTAATCTATCGCGGATGCCATCGTTCTCCTGGATAGAAAAGGGTGGGCAAATATACTTGCGTAGCAGTCAACACATACACAGCCGCTGTCTACACTGTGTGTGAAACACTGATTTTTGCATATTTCTACCAAAAAAAAAAAAATGTAGCTCAAACATTAAACAGCACACGTATATAATGCATGCAAAATGTCCAAAAATTCATCACTCTAACTCACTCATCCGCTGATGAGGGGAATTAAACCTGGCTGGGAATCGAACCCAGACCCTGGAGGTGCAAACTGACATCAAGCCACCAAAATGCATTAGATTTATACAATTTAGGAACAGATTCCATAAAAGTTATATCATCTTTCTTTCGGTCTCTTTGTCTCAGTGACACATAGCAGAATGACAGCTAGGTTTCTACACACACTGAAGACAAAGCACAAAAATAAAACAGAAAAAAAAAAAAGACATTTTCGCTTCCTCCTTCTCAAAATATACTGTTCACAAAACTACAGTTGTCATCTCATAATGTAAAAAACAGGATTCAATTTATTGCTCAACGACACATCAGACACACACACACACACACACACACATTATTCCTTATTATTTTAAAGCGGAGTCTGATCCCTCTTCTTCACTTGCTTTCTCTCTGTCTCTCTCCCCTCTGAGAGTCCTGCAGCAGTTTGAAGGCTTATAGAGGTTAAGACCCCATGGCTGAATAGCTGGAGATCCCAGTGCCCCAGAAGACCCGTAACTACTCTCAGATCAGGGCCTGTCGTTGTCTCACACAGCAGATAAACTAAACTAAAGAGTGTCGAGGGAACCTGAAACGGCATTGTTCAAAATTCTGAATCGGACTGAGGACGGGGCCTTGAGGGACTCCAGGATGAAGATTAAAACATAGGAATAAAACATGCTAGGGTGCAACGCCTCAAAAACAACACACTAAATCCACGAAGGGGAAGTAAGATATTACATCGACACATTTAGGGATCAGATGTTAATCCGATACAGATACATACACTCGCTCATAAAAATGGAAAACAATGTAAAGCGAACCACACTGTGTAGATATCAAGGATGATCAACAGAATTTTTTAAAAATCATATAACCTGATGAAACATGTAGTCCAAAGTTTATCTGGTCTTACATTTATTCCAAATAATATCCATAATTTTTTACATCATAGACATATTTTACAAAACACAATCCATCATAAATAATCTCACTGTCTAGAAGCAAGGGCTAAACGTTCTGTTCGTTGCTGGAAGTCTCTTTAATGCATAAAGAACAGTGTTAAATCCTACATGGATCCATTGCCTAAAAAAATGATCTTAGCAAGAGGAAAAGTGAGAACATGAGGAACGGCAGGAAGCGAACTTTAATGACTGACGAGGGGAGGGGCCTTCGTGAAAGAGCGGCAACGCTCGCTTTATCTGCTCTGGTGCCATATGGCAACTGTCACCCTGTGCTGAATTTCAAAACCTGTCATCAATTTAACAACTCGGCTTTTCGGTACGAACGGAGAAAACGACTGCAACAGACACATCACATCACATCACATCACAAGCTCAAATGTAGTTGTATTATATATGGTTGTTATGTGACTAGACAAGACACCAAGACTTGTCCTCACCCCAGGTCATTTTAGACCATGCATCACTTTGTTGGGGCATTTATACGTGAAATAAAAGTTCCTAAGTTTTTGCACTTCGTTGCTTTGAATTGCATCATTGTCATGAAAGAAAGCAATCCCAAAACAAATCCATTTATGTTGCCTTTATAAAAGACAGAAAGGTTGCTGTGCTTATTGTTGTTGAAGTGCTGCAGTGGATGAACTTCATTATTGGAAGTTAAAAAAAAAATAAAAAATAGTGGTGACCACTGTTGCCTTGCACGTCCAGGGTCCGGGTTCGATTTCCACATCGGGTCTGTGTGCGTGGAGTCTGCATGTTCTCCCCGTGCTTGGTGGCTTTCCTCCACATACTCCAGTTTCCTCCCACAGTCCAAAGATATGAAGATTAGGTTAACTGGCATTCCCAAATTGCCCATAGTTCGTGAATGAGCATGTGTGTGTATGTGACCTGTGATGCACTGGTCCAGGTTGTACCCTGTTCGTTTCCCAAAGTCTCCTAGGATAGGCAACCCTACGTGACCCTGTACACTGGATAAAGTGGTAAAGACGATGAGTGAGTAAAAAAAAAAGCATGTCTGCCTAGGCGATGTTCTTTTAGAGTTTTGTGCTCTGAATATGGTTTGTAATTTACATCTGGTTGCTGTTTATCAAGAGACGACATGAACAAATAATTACAAAGACAATGACAAAAGACATTTGTAAACATGGGGACAATTGTAGCTCGGTTCGGCCTACAAGAACAGAAGAGCACGTTCACCCTCGGAAACAGCGAGGTCCATCGTGATGTAAACAGCACAAGGTTTATGTTTTTCAAGGCTCAGTTTTTGATCTGGTCACAGGATCAGATAAAAGATGTTTTCGGTGGTTGGCATGCTGACGACGCACGTTTCAGACTGAGCCTCGTTTTTCCCCTCATCCTGTTCTACCCCTCCGTCCTTGGATCCTCTCATTATATTAATTACCCAGTTGCCACACCAACTGAGTGGAAAATCGCAATTTCACAGACAAGACAATGCAGCGCTGAGATTCCCTAGCAGGGGGGGTTAAAGGTCATTTGTCAGGCTCCTGTTGTGAAAGGGTTGACCTGTGATTAGATGATGATTATCTCTTCATAGGGAATAATGTATTCGCATTCGGATATATCGCAAGGACGCACTAATTGCATGCTGTGGTGCAGATTTGCCTGGAGCCTCCGGTCATAAAAATGTCGAGCAATCGAAAAATAATAAAAATAATAGTCTTGTTATGGCACGTTGGAAACCTCCAAAGTGATTTTCGACCACAAGGATCAAAACAAAGAAAACAAGAGCAGCGATGACAAAAAAAAGTAACATGAAACCCGTAATCGGACGTTCCTTCAGCATTGAGTCACATGGTTTTCCATCCAGCGACGGCTGAAATGGATCTGCTTCTGTAACGGATAACAGCAGGACTTTCAGACGTATAAGCGCGTACATGTGTGTGTTTGACAAAAACAGGGTGAGAGCTGGATCTCTGACTTTTTAAGAAGGTCTGAAGACATTTTCAGGCAGCGGTTTCCTTAAGGTGCGCTCCTACCCTGGCTGTATGTAGTGCTCGGCTGTATTTGTTTTCTCAGCAGAACGTTTTTCCGTGTTGCAGAAGAACTGGAACAGCCTAGTGCACTGAGATACGGCGTCTCACTGGTTCTGCATGTACAGAGTGAAATCTAATACCACACGAGTGTTTAAATAACCTTTTGCGAGGAGGATCTGAGTCAGAAAGCAAATATTCTTCACATGATGTGACTAGGAAAACACATGACGAGAGGTGATGTACATCACTGAGTGTAAATGAGGTGTAATCATCAACGATTTTGCATCAGTGGCACAGTAATCCAGATACCTTCTGAGAGTGAAAGAGTCGTCAGGATGAGCTTTTTAATGGATTTATTGTGCTACTTTGAATACATTATTATTTTTCATAGCGTGCTGATAATACAAAATAAAAAAGGAAGTGAAAAGAAGATTAAAAAACACAGTGCCAGGGTGAAGTTTTTCTCCTTAACATTTATTTGAAGGCGTCTCCAGTGTTGGTGCTTCATCAAAGTCGTATATGTGTCAGTTTTGATTCTGGCTTTAAGTCAATAGGACCGATGACGTTATGCTTTTACAGTTTCTAGGTAACAGAAAAAGGGCATTTCTTTAGTTTTATTAACTTTAAGAAAGACTAAAAAAAAAAAAAGCTGGTGAGGAAATGGACAAGAATGGAGAAGAAACACTTGAAACTTTTTAGGGAGACCAGTAGTGATTAGTGGGAGCTTTTTGTTAACAATGGAGGCTGGTGAATGGTCATTTAGAACACTGTTAGTCATTGGACGGTGGGAACCGCCGTGACCCGTCATTGGACGGTGGGAACCATGGTGGTTGATTATTGACCACAGGCCACTGCATTGAGTAAACCTGCCTTCTTACCTCTTATGACCTGCAGCAGTGAAGTGAGCTGGAGAGCTGCACTGGGCACGGAAGCATCGCTAACACCTACTCGAAAAGTCACGAAATCTGCCACTAGATGTTTTTTGAAACTGAGTCACTACATTGCAAGTTGCCAAGTTTACACCACGGGTAAGGATGATGCAGATTCTCCACCAAAGTAAATATAATCATAATAAGAAGCATGAGAGTGTAAATAATGCAGCGCAAATAACCGCCTTGACAAACAGTCACAGTCGCATATTTGTATTCGCCTATTAAATAAACCAATTATCAATTAGCGAGAACACAATCCCGACGGCTGAGAACAATGTTCTGGGAGCAATGGGTCACACTGTCAAAAAAGCCAGGAGAACGTCCGAGGGCCCGGGTTAGGATGTAACGTAGCATTTCTAAAAACGCCAAAGTGAGGGTTCAGGTTCAGGTTGGTGGAACGACCCCGGCTTCCTCGAGCAGGTTTTACACAGAAAGCCGGAAACGAGTCGTTAATTAGATGACAGATGGGAGCAGAGATGACAAAGAGACACTTGTTATGAAGGAGTGTGCGTGCAGGAAGATTCATTAGATTTAGAGATTAGCTCGATGATAACAATTAGCTCCATGAGAGAAGATCTGTCAAGAATGTGCCTGGGGGATTTGAAGAAAATATCAAGCGGAGAAGAAAAAAATAATTAAATAAATAAAAACGCTGCACTGGATATTTTCCTGCCTGTACGACTTCTGGGCTTATCGGCTTCTTTATCTCTTTCTCTCCCATTCGGAGTATCCTTCATCCTTTACCTCTTTCTTGCTCTCTCGCTCCTGTGCTGAGTGTTAGATGCCAAGCCTGTGGGGGGGTGAAGGTAGGGGATGGGGGGTTAGTTATTTTTAGCCTGTGCCGTGTGCTGAAACAGTGGAGAGCTGTGTACTCTAGCAAGGGCGAGTCTGCACCACCAGGAGAGAAGAGAGAGGAGAAGACAGGAGGAGGGCTGGAGACCGCATGGCCAGAGATATTTCTGTGCTCTTGCAGAAATTAGAAATGTCCTTTGGATGGAGGAACAGCTGCTCCGTCGCAGGATGTTGTCGTATCTAAGCCGCTAAACTAACATACGACATGAGTCAGCTCATGACGATACTCGTCATAAACAAACAGCCTCTTATGAACATGTCTGGAAATATAAACATCTCCTCATCATCTTAGATCACGCTTTACAGCTTTCAAAAATGAACTAATGACACGTGTCTACGTATCTTTTCTCCAGTCTTTACTCTACACACACCAAAATCACAATGGACTTAGTTTTAGGATCATCACGCTTTCTTCCAAATTATTATTATTTTTTTTTTTAGGAGTAATTTTTATTTATATATGCTCACATTTGAGGTGGTAAAATGGGGGCCTGGAGGCCTGGAGCCCATCCCAGGAGCCTTTGGACACAAGGCACGGTACACCCTGGACATTGGCAATCCATTCATTTTGGAATGCCAATCAGCCTATTCTGCATGTCTTTGGACTCCAGGAGGAAACCTGAACTCGGATAGGCACCTAGGTATTGTGATATCAGGTCGTCCCTGGCGATTCCTGGCTCTCTACATTTATGTGTTAATTAAAGGACCATAATTCACACTGCTCCTTGTTTAGTTGCAGTTGACTATTAATTGTGCGAAACTGGTTACTTTCTGAATAGCCTAGTTTGCCATTTTATAATAAAACACCAAAACTAGATTTCTTCATTAAGATTTTCCAAAAAAAAAAAAAAAAGAAAAAAAAACCTCCATGATGTCAGTTTTACTTGTCCCAGCTGGCTCTCCTCTCCATAAGGTGCTGCAAACAATCCTACGAACTAGCTTGCTTATACCCGAACGGATTCGCACGTGGACCATCTGAGTAGCACGTGAAGGCAGAATGAGATGAGATGTTGTCTCTCTCTGTGGAAGAGCAGAGGAGGATAGGTCCAATCATCTGGGCGTCTGAGCGGGCCCAGATGTTAGCAAGCCTCAGGGCTAATGCTGAGTAAGCCTGGCTTAAGTAGCTACAGGTCTGGTATGTTGTTTAAGACACACACATACACACATGCAGAGGCAATGTACCACATCCAACTTTATGAAAACTGCGTGCGGGTGTGTGCGCGTGAGAGAGAACCAAGCCCCTGACTCTCTCTCATACTTTCTTGTTTTTCGTTTTGTTTTCCCTAAAACATCGCTGGATTTGCCAACACAGATCGGTAAGAAAAATCCGGCGTCAGCGCCGATACACACATCTGTTGTGCATACACTCAGGTGCAAGAGTCTGTTTCTCTCATTGGCGCACTGTTGCACACTCGGTCTGTCTGAGTAAACCCATGAACCACTGACAATCAAGTTTCTCGTTCCTAAGAAAAAGGACGGCATTCACTCTCGCATTCTCTTCCTCCACAATCTCTCCTCTTTTCTTCCTTCCGTCTTTCTCCTCGTTCTCTCTTCCCTCCGGGCGCTACTCTGTCCTTGGAGGTGTAACCTGCGTAAGCGGTAGCGCCAGTCCTTGCTGTTAAACCAGTACAGCCACCTCCCTGCGAGACTGCCCGAGACAGAGACAGATGACTGGACGAGGGATGAGTGGAGGGAAACATGAGGGGGGAGGGGGGTGGGGGGCAGTTGGAGGAGAAGAAAAGAGGAAAGAGACCAGTGGGGGGTTATTTTAAAACAGATTCCAGGAAGCAGTTACAGTGTAACGACATAACGATTTATCAAGCCGTGGTGAGCGTTTGGGTTTTGTCTTTCCTTCAGAGTATGTATGCGCGCACACACACACACACACACACACACACACATGCTAGAACAATAGAACGGAGTGTACTGAGCAAATTGCAACATTACACTGCATTACATCACATACGTTTATTAGCCAGAACTGGATCAACACACAAACGACAAACACAGCGAGTGTGTGTTCTAGAGCGCGCCGCACAACTTTGTGTCTTGCTGTTTTGGGATTTGTAAGCTATAGCGAAGTGACCCTGTGCGGTTATTTAACCTGGCGAGACAGAAGGCTGAGCGAGCAAATTAGCATGACATGTTAGCTAGCACCGCGTTAGCCAACAAACTAATGAAAGAAGAAATAGGAGGAAGAGGAGTCGTCGTACCTCAGACATCGGTTTTAGAGTGCTTGATAAACTTGTGTCTAAGGTACGACTCCTCCTCTTGTTTCTTCTTCTCCTCGTTCTCCTTCCGCTACAAAAAAAATAAATAATTGCATTGCAATACCAAATGTTTTCTCCATACAGAGCAGTGCTAATGGTACTTGGGGGCGGGGATAGAACAGAACAGCTTCTTATTGGTCACACAGCTATATAAAAGTAAAGATGAAAGGCTTTTCTCGCTTCATTAACAACACTGAAGATGAATAAAAGAATACCAAACAATAAATCTCTCTCATTTCCGAACAAATGTTGCCAAACCGAATTGTTCAACACCACGTTATGCGCGAGTTTCCTCTAGGCATGTTTAAACATTAACCATAATCCACCAATACCTATTAAGAATTTAACTGATTATTAATGCATCATCCAATAATGTTTGTTTTGCATAATATTTCTCTGTATTAACATGCGCACCACAAGAGGTCAATTTATTTTCTTATTCCATTTGTTTAAACTATTTTTTCATCATTCTTTTTGATTTGTCTCACATAACGAAATTGTTGAAGAACTGTTTAAATAAAACATAACCTTAAATATTGTAACGTTAGCTTGCTTAATGTAGCCCTGCAAATGGTCCTGTTAAGGAGCAACTATTTGTCCTTGATACTGTAAATTGTTTTCAATACAAAAAAAAATAATTCATAATACGTTGTGATATTGCATAACCGGTGACCTTCATATAATTATCAACCACGTAACTGAATAATTTAATCAACGCTTTGTTGATTAAACCAATGGCTCAATTTAGAATTGATTAAAAAAAATTATTTATAAATGTTAAACAATTTTAAATTGACCAATTCCATAAAAATACCACAATTGTTTTGCAGAAAAAAATCATTTTACAAGAATGTTGTTTCTTCTTCTTTTGAGTTTATCTGCGGTTTGTGTAATACCGCCACCTACTGGACCGGAGAAAAGCATGAATAAAAAATTATCAATTTTTGTACGAGATGAGATGTTTAAACAATTAACAACATTTGAAGTTTATCAATCAAATGATAAACTTTAGTGCTATTGAATCAAATTGAATCAAATCGAATCAAGAGTCTATCTGTGATTCACAGCTCTAAAACCTACACAATAGGGTTGTGCCGATAGACGATACTATTGTCTATCGACGATAGTCTCGTCTATCGACGATAGTCAGCTATATGGACGATACAGATGTCGCCATTAAAAACCCACGTTTCAAGAAAAGGAATCCCGTGACTTGCCACGGCTGCGCACGGCAAGCTGTGAAAATGCCCTTCATTACCTGTAGGGGGCAGTCGTGTTTCAGTCTGAAGTATTGTGTGTCTACTGAAGCCGAAAATGTGTTCTCTCTCCTAGTCACCCATTGACAGCAAGCGACAGAGCTCATAAACATGTCGAGCTCAAACTGTAAATACTGATAAGTATTAATTCTTCATTTTCTTCTCTCCTTCAATGATGAGACTTCTTCGACGGCGCTTTCTTCATTCAGTATAATTATTATTAGTAGTACTGCTCCGAATTTATTATTGTGATTTTTCCTTATTATTGTAACGCACCCGCGCGTGTGTGCAAAAAAACTACAATGAGGTATGATATGTTAGCCTAAAACAATTGTTTTATTGTGTTTATGCGCTTTAAATATACACTAAACAATAAACACTGCCTTGTGCAAAGTGAAAGTGAGTTGCGCGTGCAACTTTTTGATCAAAAGGCTGATAAACGCGTGCGCAGATATGAGCAGATTAATCGATAAAACAACAGACATGAAATGAAAAAAATAACCACAAAAATATGTACTACTCTCTGAATACAACGCGACAGCACGCAGAATCCCTGGGCTTTGACTACTATCGTGTATCGGCGATCTTACAGGCTGACGATAGGACGATATGACAATGGGCATTATCGCGCAACCCTACTACACAATCTTCAAACTATTCCCCAACAACAATATGAGTTCTGGCATATTAGAGTTAGAGACACCTCTTATCCAGAACTAACTCTAATATGCCAGAACTCACATTCTGAGCTTAAAACTTAAAGAGCCGTAGTAAAAATCTTGGCTCAGACCGACTCTGGCAATCATCTGTATCAAACAACTCAGCTGATCAACAAGTTCTGGCTGCCTGATTCGGATGAGTTCATTGGCATGTAGGTCGGTCAACATTCCCCGGCTATATCCGGGTACAGGCTGGATAAATCAGATGACGTCTCTAAAGAAACGACAAAGAGGCGGTTTACCTCCCTGGGATTGTTTTGCTTATTAAATCCATCTGCTCTTGTGTTACGAACTGCTTCCCTTTAGGCATCCAGCATGGAAACAGAACAACCTTTACCAGGCATGGAGAAGGTCTGGCCCGATGGTATGAGGAGAAGGAGCAGGAGGAGGAAGAGGAATAAAGGGTTTTGTGCTTCATGCAGGTTTTTGCTTTCTGGCGCCGGCGCCATCGCAGTTTCCTCCACACAGCTGCCTGTGTTTAGATCCACACTAAGATAGGGCTCAGTCTCAATAAACACCGGCCCATGAAAATACAGCCTCTCTCCCCTGCCTTCATCCATCATTCTCTATTTCCTTCAGATGGTCACTTTCCCCCCCGTCCTCCCCTTAGAAACATCTCCAACTGTATTAACTCTCTCTCTCTCCCTCACTCCCTCCTTATCTCAGATCAGTAGATATTCTGGACCGCATTAACACACTCTCCTCCGAGAAACCCAACAAGCAGTTCCTTCAGCGAGCTCTGTCTAACCCCTGGCTTTATTTCAGATTTAACGGTGCATTAGCGACTTTGTTCTGTTCCAGGCGAAGGGTATAAATATTAAACACCTGCAATGCTGATGATGTCATCCCGTGAACCGGTCGATGTTTTTATTGCACCGACGCCAACATGGCTCGGGCTAACAACAAATTCCTAGCAGCCAGACAGAGTAAACGAGTGTGTGAGAGAGAGAAAAGTGCTCATAGACTCCGCCCACAGGTTTTCTGTTCACATACAGAACACAACCAGGGTTTGACTTAAAAAGCAAAAGTCACCAGCAGCAGTAAATGTGTCTTTCAATTGCCTTGTGTATAAATAGAATTATTTATTGCACTATTCTTGCAACAAAAATCATGCCTTTGATTTAAGCATATATAAAAAACAATGTTAAAAAAGCAAAGGAAAGGTCCTGTCAGTCATCTTATAGCCACGCCCCTTTTTCTTTACAGACCTATTACACAATATTTCACTAATTCTGACTGATCATGATCGTAAAATTAACAGCAGTAAAACTTTGGTTACATTTAAAACTTAATTCGCAACCTTCGACACCAGCACACAATACAAACTCACTGGCAATGTTCAAATCTGTGTTCATGTTCATGGTAAGATTCTACCCTGGACCCAGGATATTTTACAGCGTGTGTCTCTTTTAATTCAGATTTAAAACAAGCACATAGAATATAAAATCTTACAAATCCAGAATCGCATTCATAAGCTACTGGAGTTTCAAAGGTGATCTGTACTAACAATGATTTGTAAAAAGTATTACATTATAACACACTATACAGAACACTCACTCACGTATGCGATATACAGTATGGCTTTATCCTATATCCAGGTTACATGTAAGATGCATGTATTTATGATGCATGAAGCCTATCCTAGGGGACTTGGGGCACGAGGCGGGGTACACGCTGGACAGAGTGCCAAGCCATCCCAGGACACACATACACAGACTCAAACGCTCATTCACATACTACGGGCAATTTGGAAACGCCAATTAGCCTAATCTGGATGTTTTTGGACTGTGGAAAGAAACCGGAGTACCAGGAAGAAACCCACCAAGCAGAGAGAACATGCAAACTCCATACCCACAGACCAGAAGCTGCAATAAAACCCGGAACCTAGAGGTGCAAGGCTACAACGTTAATCACTAAGACACCATACCGCCCCATATAGAACAGAATGAATAAAATGTGTCTCCTTTGACAATAATTATTCTCCGATACAGAGCTGTGAGTCAGGAGGATTTGTGAAGAGAAACTTGACCTGAGCAAGCGAGGCAGTGATGTCAACAGCTCTTTGGTCACATGACCTCAGGAACAGCGACGAGCTCACGGCTCACGTCCTGCACGCAGAGGAGGGAATTACTCTCGAGCCATGTCTCGGCTGACAGGATTAACAGGACACAGACAAGCCTTGGGACAAACTCCATGCTGCTGGAATGTTCCTTACAGGACGACTAGAGTGAATGACAACACATGCACACACAATTCTCGATTCTGATTGGTCAGAAGGTGTTGATGAATATCTTAAAACTGCAGCGAGGTTTATATTAATGAACAAATATTTCTATAGCAACAGCTCATTCACTGGGACTCCTCCTGGCAGGCACGAGAGAAGTCGAACACACTTCAGGATGTGTGGTTACATCACGCCCGTGCCGCTGTTGATTATTGTACTCTAACAGCATGACACAGAGTGCTTTATTTTTATTCCCTACACCATAACCCCAGAACGATCCGAAGCCACTTTCCAGTTCTCCGCCTCTCAGACTCTCATTAATAAACCATCAGGAATTTAGGAGTTCAGGAATCCTCCAGCTCCTGTGCTCCGAGGGGGATTCCTCGTCCATCATCCTCTATCACTCAGCCTCGTTTTAAATCTCTCCGTTTTTCACCCCAACATTGCATCAGCACTCCATCTGGCTTCCCTACACCGCAGATCAAGTGCACTTCAAACAGCCAGGGCCAATGTGACTGTTTGAATTTGCATAATATTTGCAAATTTAATAAGGGAAAAGAAGCTGCATTTGAATATGTGAAGTCTGAGGGTGCACAGCGCCTGTAAAAACACACATTTTGTAAATCTTCTGGCTGATTGCCCTTTGATGGCGGGTAACAGCTCTGAATAAACGCACCACTATTTTAATTAAACTTATTGTTGTTTTTTTTCAAGTGATATCAAATAACATGAATTTCCAGATAACTGAGTGTGTACGCAAAACTTTGATGATTTAAACTCGATACTATTAAGCCTTATTTTTCAGTGAAGGCTTCACCTATGACAAACATTTGCTAGTATGCTTTAGTTATGACCAAGATTCACCATGTCTGATTCAACGATTTATGACCACTATTCAGTCTAATCTGTTAATCTTTTAGGCTGCGTTCCATTCTGAAGTGGACTTCACAGGGTGCTCTCTTCAGTTATAAGGGAACATTCTTCAACAAAACGTTCCATCATTCGGAACACCCTGCAACGTCACCAGCGATAATAATGACAAATAAATATATAAATCCTTTGTTGAGCTTTATTTTGCTCAGGCTTCAGTGCTGCAGTGACTGATGGGCAATTTTCTATTCATTTTCCGGCGAAGAGAAGACTTGATGTTCAGTTGTCCCCTACACAGGTTCCTTTAAGCTATTTGGTTCCTTTGAGTTGCTGAATCTTTTCATTTTGCATTACATCCAGTAATGTGATGAAATCTTTTACGCTGGAGAAATCAGCTGTTTACAGACGAGCAGAGCTGCTGAGTGTGTGTGTTTTCACTGCTTTACATTGAGAAACGAGCTGGAGAGCAGACGGAGGAGGCACGAAACAAAAACAAACCCGAGATGAACCTCACCCAGAGAGGATGGAGAGATCAGTTAGAGGAATGAATGAAGGAGGTATGTGTCTCTTTGCAGCAGGAATGTCTCAGGAATGCGATTATAAAGAGTGTGTAAAAACACAGTGTTAGTCGTCAATTCGTAAAGTTAGTCGTAAATTATAATTAGCGTTAATTAAAACTGCTAGATGTCTGGGTAATAACTGCGACGCGTCTACGGATGCTAATAACGCTCTTGTTGAAGACTTAGTAACACCACCACCACACACAATCTCATGTCTCCATACTCGACTCCCTGGCTGGAAATCAGTCAGGACAAACACACACACACACACCAGATGGAAGATTAACCAAAGAAGAAGAAGAAAAAAAAGTCCCTTGTGTGTTTGTGTGTCTGCCTCTGCTCTTCTTCTGACCTTCTTGTTACGAGTCTCTGCGTTCGTCTTTTCTTTCATCTGCGGTTTATCGTTACTTGGGACGAGGACGGAGACGTGTGAGGGTCAGAAGCATCGGCTTTCGAATAAAATGGCAAAAAATAGAGCAAAGCGAGCCGCAGAAGGTGACACGCGGACGCTGCCAGGAACGCCCGAGTGTCGCTACGCTCCGAGTACAACCTCTGACCAATCAGAGGATGCTGATTCATTTTCCACAACATGGCAACATTACCGTAGCTCTGCTTCATCATAACATCCTGTCTCTGATTAGTTTCCTATAATACTCGATTCTAAACATAGAGAGAGAAAAAAAGTGGGAGTGGCTAAAATAATGGCACAAAACCACCTGGAAGCGAAACCGCAGGTGAAGTTAACAGTTTGGACCTGACCTTTACTTTAATGACAGACATTTGCTTTAAGAGTGAATGTCTCTCACACACACACACACACACACACACACACACACACACACACACACACACACACACACACAGCAGTAGCTGGTGAATCATCATTTTTATATAAAGAATCCTAAACCTGAATAGTCACAAAATGTGACGTTTGTTTCCAAAACACACACACAAGGCAACAGTCACTTATTTATTTATTTGTTCATTTATCCCGCATTCACTGTGGACTGAATACATTACCTTACATGCTAACTTGCTAACAATGTTAAAACTTTAATTCCAGCCTGTTCATCTATCTATCAGTTTGTCTACATATATATATATATTTATTCCTCTTCTTCCAGAAAGCTGTGAGGTTTAAGCGAACAGCTCAACAAGCTATTAGCCATGCTAATAACTAATTGCTATTAGCATGGCTAGCACCAGGCTGGCAGGAGAGGGAGCTAATCAGACAGCAGCTCTGTGTTTGTTTCATGTTTTACAATGTGAAAAAAAAGGATTACAGCAACAAAAAAAAAACTTGCTGTCGTTTAACCGATCATTATATACTGTAAGCATCATGACATTTAGCTTTGATATAGAATGGCGGCAGTGACACAATACAATGTGTGTGTGGAAATGAATGGAGTTAATTCTTCTCACGAGCGCTACGATGTAAAAGTGCTTCCTCACACTCCTTCCGGCAAAACGAGACCACATTCTCCTCCACACATCAAACCATCAAAGAAATCAATACGCAAGAAATCTGACGGCTCTGTACATTTTTTTGCTAGCTTGTGGAGCATGAACTATTTTTACGCCCTCAACATGTCCAAGCAACACTCACTCTCTCTCTCTCTCTTACACACACACACACACACACACACACACACACACACACACACACACACACACACTGCACAGATAATACACCCTCAGGACAGCGGGGTCAGAGGTCACCAGACTGACATCTGGTGCAACAATGACAGAGACGTGGTTGTTGTTCAGAGTAATATAACAGAGACGAGCTGCTGAGGACGACGCTTGATGATGATGATGACGATGATGAAGATTGAGTTCCCGAACTGAACTAAAACCAAGTCCAAGACATCGTTCGTTCCAGCCCTGCTAGGAACCAGACGCTCCCGACACACGGCCTACAACTAACGATCAGAACATGTAGACTTTCTCCTCAGAGCCAGATGATGGTAGTGATGGATGTCAAACACTTTTTGTTTCTAAAAGCTGCCTCGAACACACGCTGCAGCTTATCAGAGTCGTGAGAGGACGGAACATGAAAGGAAACGGGAAGCCGTGCTTTTTACGTCTGTCTGAGATTCTTCTTCTCGAGCTGCTGCAATACCGCCATTAGATCATGCAACACACAGCAAAGACTTACAGATAGACAAAGGGGGGGGGGGACAAATCAGGAAGAGAGAACAAAAGAGATACAAAAAGGGAGACAGATACTGAGGGAGGGAGAGGAATAGAGAGTCAAAGGAGAAAAGAAAGAGAGAGAGAGAGAGAGAGAGAATGACAAATATAGACAGGGAGACTTTTTGACATTTAGTAAAGAAAAAAAAAATTGCATATAAAGAGAAGCTCCGCCAGGCTGAATCCAAGCTTTCCCTATCAGAAGCGGCGTGAGCAAGAGGAGGGAAGCACTAAACCCCACAAACACAAATTGTGTGTGTCTGTGTGTGTGTGTGTGTCTGTGTGTGTCTGTGTGTGTCTGTGTGTGTCTGTGTGTGTCTGTGTGTGTCTGTGTGTGTCTGTGTGTGTCTGTGTGTGTCTGTGTGTGTCTGCGTGTGTGTCTGTGTGTGTCTGTGTGTGCGCGTGTGTGCGCGTGTGTGTCTGTGTGTGCGCGTGTGTGTGCGCGTGTGTGTGCGCGTGTGTGTGCGCGTGTGTGTCTGGTGGCCTTTGGCAAGCGATCACCTTGAATAACTCGCTGCAGGTCAACCAACCGGTTGTGGTAGAAACAACGTGTGTAAAAATAACAACTACGTCCTCTTTAAAGCTTTGGGGAAAAAAAGGTGCAACGAGCAACTCTGTTTCCATTCAGACAGGTCTCCAGTGTGTGTGTGTGTGTGTGTGTATGCATGCATGCATGCAAAAAAAAAAAAACGGACAAAATACACAATCCTATTTTTTGTCCTTTTTACATGTTTGTATTACTCAGGGTTTAAACAATCCAATTAAATCCCCCCCCTAATGTGACCTCATATAAAAAGTCTCCCCTTCCATGTCTTGTTGCTCAGCTCTGCTGCTCCATGCCATGGAGGGGGTGTGGCTCAGCAGCAGCTCATTTACAAGGCAACCAAATAGCATGCTTGGAGAAGTTACGGAGAAGAAACCATAACATACTGGGCCTTTACACCACGCCCACTTCTTCATTTGTGTAATTCAGATGCACTTAGACTTTCTGATTTCCTGTCGTCTATAAACATGAACACAACTTTATTGTGTTTAGTGTGTAGTTATATGCTAGAAGGTTACGCAGATGGCCATCTTGGACATACGAGTCTGGAATCATTCCACCGGCGCTGAGACCAAATTCTACAGAATATCATGTTTCTGAGATTAATCTGCAGCCTTGGGATTTTCCAAAATTGCTTAATCAAGAACTGAGATCAGGAAGTTTATACAGGAAATGTTTTGCATGATATGTTTTAGACCCGGCTCATTGCAAAACTAAAGACGCTGCAAAAAATATTAAATCAAATAAATAAAAAATCCTTAATAGGGACGAATATCACCAGGGACAACCCGATATGATATCACGATACAGAGGCGCTGATGTGATCTGTATTGCGGTATCACCATTTTATATTCTGTATATGTTTTTCAAAATCTTGTTACACATAAATCACTCCTTCTACACAAGATACTGTTCTGCCTGCCAGTGTGTGAATAGTTTAGAGTGTGCCACCTGTAGCATGATGGAGGAACTGCAACTTTTTACCCCCTCAAATGTGAACGTACTGTATATAAATGAAAATTTTATTTTAATAAATGGATTTTGGAGTCACATATTTGCTGTTTTACTAAACAGGCTATGTTAAACTAAACAAATCTTTAATAATAGATATTTAAATATGGGCTGTAATGTAAATAGCTTCACCTGACTTCTCCATGTTCTGCCCTGTGGGGGGTAAATCCTGCATCATAGGGGCACACATGGGGCAGCAACTGCAGATAAGACCTCTGAGGCCCACCTGCACGCTCAGGAATCCGTCTCCCCTGGATCATGTTCCCTTTCCTGGAATGTCCCTGAGCCATGATTTAGGAAAAAAAACCTGGAAATCAGGAATCAGACTAGCGAGGAGGCAGAACATCTGTGTGCACACCACCTGCATGACCATGATGGGGGAAAAAGAAAAATCCCCCAAAATAGCTTTTCAGACGGTCGAGCTGCTGCTGCTGGGGGTCGTGGAAACGGAGCATCTGGTGTAGTTCTTAGAGTCGGCAGAAAAAAGCAAAAAAACGATAAGGCTGATGAGAGGAACGTTTACAATGTTATTTCCATGATTAAGACACAGGATCCAGGTGGGTCGTTAAAAAAATTACCCCAAAACACAACATCCGACACGGGATCAAGCAGCTGCGATTATTCTCAAGCAATCAGCTCTGCGTAGATGACTGTCATTTTCTCCTGTCGTGTGTTTGACGACAAAATCCTCAAGTGCAACACAAAGTACAAGAACGAAGCCTCTGAAGCGGCATGTTCAAGTCAAACCCGGACTTGTGAACAAATGTGTAAAAAAACAGATGATTGTCATTTACAGAATACTTGAAGCACGGTATGGTGGTGAGAACGGTGAAACCGTTTTAAAAAATCTCCCACTAACGCCTCATTCATGAAACCCGACGGATAACTTGTCACCAACTTGCAGAAGAGACGCATGTGGGAACTCTACACACAACCATTCACCAACACTGCTTGCACATCCCATCTATAGTCCTGACCTCGCCCCAACATGACCACATGCCATTTCCATGTTTTAGCATTTAAAGGAGTTCCTCGGAGGCCAGCGTTTCAGCAGGTAGTCCGATCATGGCTCCAAAGTACCAAGAACCAACAACTTTCTACCTTAATGTTATCCAAGCACTAGTTACACACTGGCATAAGTGCATTAGTTTATATATAAATGTTATTCTGCTCACAGAATTCTACACTCAGCACTGTTAGTTCTGGCTCAATCATTACAGATCTAAGTCTATGTCTGGGTTACATCTAGAAAAAAAAGCTATCCTTCTCAAATTAAATCTCTTTCTAAAGCTGCTTTTAAAGAAAATACGCTTCTTCCCACTTCAAGTGTAAGTGCAGCGGGAGGGGGTAATTTACTCACTCATGTTTAGCTAAGTACTGTGAAGGCTGTTCATCCTAAGTGTATCAAACACACACACACATACACAGAATGAACCATGAGTCTGCAGTTCTAAATTATGATTGGGTTATTTCCTCAGCCGACACCTCCAGACCTGGATGGATGGCGCAGCCTAGCCGGGGTGTATGTGCGCAAACACACACATACACACAGACACACACCCACACGGCTAAAGTGATTTTCGCTCAAGCCCTTTAATCAGGGCCTTCAAAGCCTGACCGCAGCACCGTTCCACCCTAATCACTTTTCCCCAGCAGCCTGTGAAGCATTTGTTACAGCCAGTACAGAAGAACACGCAGAACATCAGTACGGAGCTAGAACCTCGAATCAGTTCTTCTCAGTCACCATTGAGTAAAAACACAGTACACACAGACTACAATCCTTGCTAGCTCAATTCAGAGGGGACGATCCACACCTCTAAGCTAGATTACGTTCAGTCGACATACTAGCTACGTCTGCTAACGTACGGTCCACTTGTTAAGCTTTGCGTTAAAAGATTTACCTGGATATTTTTTTGATGTATGCCAGTTATCGTACGTAATGTTCGCTTAGTGTGTGACATCGTTTCAGCTAGTAAACTTTACATACCATACCAGGCGTATACTACACACGCCTCCTGAGCTAACTATTGCTACAACACTGCTAGCATGCTATAGATGAAAAGACATACTGTAAACTAGCCTATCGTATCCTGGATATGGACATGTAAAACATGCTTTGTCGCATCACCAAACATCAAATCGATGGAAGATCGTAATGCGATGAAACTCGCTATTCACGCCCCCTTGTGGATAGATAGCGTGCAGTCCTGCATGGTTGGTTAAGGAATCAAGTCTAAGTGGTAGTGGTTTCTATGAACCAGTGTGCCCTTAGTGCCAGTTGCAAGCCGGGGATAAACTAAGATAGGGTTGCATCAGGGAAGGAGTGAGGGCTAAAACCTGCGCCACATCCAAAAAATATTAACAAATAGGTTGCCGTGGTGATGCATTGGAAATGGGGGGGCAGCCCAAGGAAGGAACAACCAGAAGAAGCACAACAATTCTCTGAGTTACATAGAAATTTCATTTGCATTACTGTTACTTAATTGAATATAGTGCATTAAGGCTGCATGCATATGGAAATGCTCATAAAATGCTCATGTGTGTGTGTGTGTGTGTGTGTGTGTGTGTGTGTATTTAAAAGAGAGAGAGAGATTTTACAATAAGTCATAATCACATGAATCACTGATACAGGGCTGGTGAGAATAAAGAGGGTGAATAGAACACAAAGATAAAAGGAAAATGAGCTCGTGCAGCTCTTTATGTCTCAGATGTTTATATTTATTCTCGCTCTATTATTAAATAAAACCGCTGGAGGTTATTGATGTTTATTTAAGGTTACTGATGTTTATTTATAGAGCAGGAGGAGGGATAGAGCTCGGAGTGCCAATGCGCACAGGAGGAAAGGAAGGAAGCGAGGGATTGTGTTATTCCTGCTTATAAAAAAAACACACACACACAATGTAGCGCCGACGTGGAGCCGCGATAAGAGGAGTGCACGCGCGGCGCTTATAAGGCGACATTAATCATTAATAAGGCGACATTAATAAGGAGCCGTTAATGAGGCACTTCCGGCTGTACCTGAGTGTCAGGAATCAGATGATGGGAGTAATGCAGCAGAGGAGAGGACTAATACACACACACACACACACACACACTCAGACCTGCTCTTACCTCCGCACTCTCCTCCGTGTCCGTGTTCCGCGCTCCGGTGTGTGTGTGTGTGAGCAGATTATTATTATTATTAATCTTTAATTATTAATAATAATAAACCGAGAAACCCTTCATCTGCTCTCCGAGTCCGCGTTTTAAAAGGAGGCTCCGAAACGAACGCGCGCTGCGCGACCCCGAGGAAGCGACGCCGAGCACCGCGCCATGCAGGCAGGAGGAGCAGCTGCGCACCGACACCAACACCTCTCTGTGTGTGTGTGTGTGCGTCTGTGGGTGTGTGTGTGTGAGAGAGAGGGACTGCTAGTACTAGTGGGCGTGGCCTTATGCATTATTCATAATATATGGGCAGCCTGTTTTTGATTGGCTCTTCCTTATACTGTTCTTCATATAAATCTAGTAGGCGGGGCTTACTAAAACTTTTAAACACTAATATGAACGTACATGTTCATTAGTATTAATACTAACATTAAATATATTATTATTAATAATAATAATAATAATAATATAGATGATAGTGGGCAGGACTTGCTGTAATATATCTATGAGTATATATTTATGATTGCATATATGTATATATACATACTGTACAGACCTAATTTGATAGATAAATAATACAAATACTTAAAAATCTAAAAATGAGTAAAATAAGGTAAAAACAATCCTATAAAGATACAAGAATTAAAAATTAATACAAATAGGTTAAAACCCCTGTGCATATTATTGTGCAAAGTCAGTGCTTTTGTGCCTATAGTGAGAATATTATGCTATGGCCTGACCCCCCCCAAATTGAAATGATGCGGGGACCTGGAGCCTAACCCAGGAGACTTAGGGGACGAGGCGGGGGACACCCAAGTCCAAGGTGACAGTGCTAACCATTAAGCCACCATGCCACCTATAATTTAATCACTTAATTGAATTTTTGAAACTGAATTGGTTGATTGTATAATGGGCGGGGCTGAAACATTCATAATCTGATTTTATATAGAGTGCTTAGCATAAATAAGTGTACCCCGTTTGAAAGGTAAGATCTTAATCAACATCTCAGTGTACACAGGGACAATTTCTGAAATTGTGACAAAACTGAGTTTAATAGAATATTTGTTATTTGTTTAGCTCATTACATAAAAGTAAGGTTAATAATGTAACTTGAGTTACAAAATCTTAAGTTTTACTCAAATTAGTTGATGCAAAAATTAATACACTCCACAACAAAAACTACTACATCTATTATTTTGTATGACCTCCATGATTTGTAAGGACTGTACCAAGTCTTTTAAGCATGGCATAAACAAGATGGCGACAAATTGCAACATTTATCTTTTTCCATTCTTCAAAAATGTCCTCTTTAAGAGCCTGGATGCTGGATGGAGAGTGATGCTCAACTTGTCTCTTCAGAATTCCCCATGGGTGTTCATACCTTGGCCATACGTGGCCACTGAATTACTTTCACCCTGTTCTTCTTTAGTAATGTAAATGTGGCATCAGATGTGTGTTTTGGATCATTGTCATGTTGGAAAAGTGCACAGCGCCCAAGGACACAGAGTGATGGTAACATCTTCTCTTTCAATATAGAACAGTGCATCTGTAAAATCATAATACCATTGTTTCACTGTAGGCACCATGCATTTTTATTTGTACTCCTCACCTTTGCAACGCCATACAGTTTTAAAGCCATCAGTTTATCTTGGACTTTCTAGGCTGGCTTTTTTGTGCCTGGCCTTCAGGAGGGGCTTCCTTCGTGGACGACACCCATGCATGTACAATTACCCCAGTTTGGCTTTTTACTTCCTTAGCTAACTGCAGTGAACTTGCATGAAGATGTTCTTCTCATCAGAAGACGCTCCTGTTGGGTTGTTAACTGCTGTGGACGGCCTGGGCATCGCTGTGAGACGGTTGCATTTCCATTTTTGTTAAATTGTTTTATCACTTTTGCTACAGTATTCTGACCGATTTAACCGAAAGGTTTGCTGCTAAGACTTTCATTGGGGTGTATTAATTTTTGCAACATGGTTTTAAATTAATTTTTTAGGAAAAATACTTTTTCTGTGTACAAATTAGCAAAATCTTGTTTACAATCAATGGCCCACAAACTTGTAGTGCAGTGTCCCATAGACAATGCTGATTCTGAGAGGAAAGTAAAGGTTTTCTGCCAGATCTGTTGGGGTGTACTCATTTGTGCTAAGCACTGACCATTTTCTACACCTTGTGATTAAATAACAAAAATAAATAAATAAAACTGAACTGAACATTTTAGCAAATTTTAATTTAATTTAACTTAAAAAGTTTATTAGCTGATTATGTAGCCTATTCATGAGTTCTTTTATACGCTCTAACTTGAGTTGTTTAGTTGACTTAAATGATTGAATTTAATCTATTAAAGTCATTAGGAAAGTTTATAGCTCTTCTGGAAAATAATATAATATTTTATAATTATTATCCAGTACATAATGTATAGATAATGTATAGTGGGTGTGGCTTACTAAACATTAACAAGGCGATAAATTGACATTTGTAACTATTTTAATGTGTTTTTTGAGTGGTGATCATAGATTATATTTATAAAAGATATTAAGTATAAACTTGAACGCTGATCATACCATACCATGTTTGTTTAGTGGGCGGGGCTTGCCTTAAATGAATATGATGAAATGGGTTTATGAATGCTAATATGTACTGTAAAAATGTTTAAAGATAATGATGAACATAATACAATAATTTCTATGATGTGTATCATATAGATGGTGGAGCTTACCAAAATGATTATTATTATTTCTGTTTTTGAATATTAATTCATTTTATTTCTTCCCATGCAAAAAAAGAATTATAGTTAACACCATTAACGCACCCATTCCTGGGTGTACCCCTGCCCAAAGTCTCCTGGAATAGATTCTTGGCCCTTCGTGACCCTGCACAGGGATATAGACGATGAGACGACGATGATGATCATCATCATCATCAACAACAACAACAACGACAACAACAACAACAACGACAACAACAACAACAACAATAATAATACACAAAATATATTCTGTACATTATCCATAGAAGTGTTTTAACAGAAGTGGGTGGAGCTAACTAAAATATTAACAGAAAAACATGCTATTTATGTGTACACTAAGGTGTTGTAATTAATTGCTCATAAATGTGGTCATGTAGGGATATTTATAAATATTCATCATTATTACAGTAAATGATAAACATATGGTGAAGTGGGCAGAGCTTACTGATACATGCAAATAAAAGCATATTTCTTGATTATGACTAAACATTATACTTTTTTAAAATAACTGAGTTGTTCTTATAATAAATAAATAAGTGCTGTTCAGTGAAGAAGGTTTTTTGTGATCATTTTATGAAATAATGTTCCTCAGGAATAATGATATATTTAAACAATGTCTAAGTTGGCGTGACTTTTATTAATATTAATATGGCTTTACTATTTATTTACTTATAAGAACATTTTTTAACTCCTGTATGAGTACAAGTGTCATAATGTCACATTACTCACTCACTCTCACTCATCATCTGCACCGCTTTATCCTGTATACAGATTCACTGGGAGCCTTGAGCCTGTCCCAGGAGGCATAAGGTGAGGTACACCCTAGACGGGTTGCCAATCCATCGCAGGGCACACACATATACACACACTACAGGCAATTTGTAAACTGCCTAATCTGGATGTCTTTGGACTGTGGGAGGAAACCAGAGTACCCAGGGGAAACCCACCAAGCACGGGGGGAACATACGCACACAGAGCCAGAGGCAAGAATTGAACCCAGACACTGGAGGTGCAAGGCAACGGTGCTAACCACTAAGCCATCGTGCCACCTATGTCAAATTACATAATATAAAATATAAATGATAAAATACAAAATTCTTCTATTTATATTTGTGTTTAATGAGATGCAATGACTTTGCAAAATCTAGCTAAATTACAGGCAGTCATAAGTGTGCACTTACTTGAAGGTAATGAGAGTGTGTGTACAGTATGTGTGTGTGTGTGCCTTTTTTTATCTTTGTGGTGGTTGCGCACAACTCAATTATAACTCAATTCTTGTCTTTGTTCGTGTTTAAACGTGTCTGGAAATTCCTTGTGAACCCCATGACGGTTGTTTTACTCACCTTATTCCCATTTAGCACTTTACACACAGAATAAAACTAATATCACTTCCGTCTTACTGTATATAGAGTTAAGCAATAGCGGCTTAAAATGTAATTGTAGGTGTGGCATTAAGGGAGACGGTTTTACAAAGAGACGCGAGCATGTTTAATGACAATATATGAGAACTTTAAAAAAAAAAAAACTTATTTTCCACAGACAGAAAAATGTAAACATGAGCAAAAATCTTTGAGAGAAGCTTGTGTTGTTTTGGTGTACACTTTTACATGGGAACAGAGCAGAACGTTATCTAGGTTTGTCAGGGCTGTGATAGGGATCTCCAAGCAAACTGGGCTTTATCACAGAACCTTCATACAGAAATTAAAGATAGCAGCTACCAGGAATTTTCCACTTTTGCCCAGATACAAACGTCTCGAGACAAAGGAACCCGGTGGCATCTCTCTGGACAACAACGTCCCTGGAAAATTCTAAAATTAGGCCTGTGAGAGCTAGCCTAAATGCTGTTTGAAGGTGGACACATTCCTGAGATGTTCCTCATATCCTCATTTTATCAGATTTTACAGAATGCTGTGTAAACACTAGGTCCTGAGCTTCCACACGGATAACAGAAAACGCAATCAAAAACTAATTTACATACACACAATGTCTAAACTGCTATATCCAAAGTACACCATAAAATCAATCTCTGATTAGACAGTCAAAGTGGGACTTTTGATTGCACACTTATGAGTGTCTTTATTTCTCTATATAATCCCCTGCTACATTAATGCCCTTATCCCAGTGTTTCACTTGTGCTTGGATACTATCAAGGTAGAAAGTTTTTTCAGTACACCAGAGCAACAATCAGGCTACCTGCTTTATGTCTAAAACGCCGGCCTCCCAGGAACCTCTTCAATAAAGTGAGGTCAGGACTGTACGATGGATTACTCCCAGCATAGATGTTTGTGAATGATTGTGTGTACAGTTTCCACAGAACGATACTGTACGTCTCTTTCTACTGCAAATGACAAGTTATACATCGATTTTCAAGGATCAGGCGTTCCACTTTCTGAATGTTCACAGGACCGAACGCAGTGGGTTCAGAGCCAACAGGGCCGGGATCTTCATTCATAGACACACGGTTTTCTTTAAAATGTTTGCACCATTCAAATGTGGCTAAGAGTCGCCTGTTTTTATGCCTCCGTTCACTGAAAATTAAGTCCCGGTTTAACTTAAACTTTGCTTCAATATCAAAAGCTAACTATATTTTTGTGTTATGTTTAGTCCTATATTAATTCCAGGTTGTGTGTGTGTGTGTGTGTGTGTGTGTAACCTTGAGTTTGTGTTTTTAGTTGCGTCCCTTAGTGTGGTCACCTCTACACAATGCCTATGCACAAAGAAACAGCAGGAGCTAAACATTTAAGTAAAATAATGAAACATATTGAAACAACGCTCTAACCAATCAATAGTGTCATTTAAATTTAAGTGCATCACCAGCCTTGCCCTGAGATTAGATTAGCAAAGCATGCTAGGTGTACTAGCTAACAAGCTCCTTCTTTGGAAGTTTTTTTTTTTCTAAATGTCTCTATACAGTACATTTATTGTGAAATCACATGTGACAGGAACAAGTTGAAGCCATATATAAGTTATAGGCAAGGCAAGGCAAGTTTATTTGTATAGCACATTTCATACACAGTGGTAATTCAAAGTGCTTTACATTGAAGAAAATAAAATAAACATGAAATGAAATAAAAGATAATAGCAATAAGGCATTTTAACAAAAACTTTTAAATTTCATTTAAAATAAAAATAAATGCAGTTTGCAACAAAACTTTAAACTAATTAAAATTCAATTAAAAATAAAAATAAACGACTAATTAAAACTAATAAAAACATAATTAAAAATAAAAATAAAACAGTTTAAAAAATGAGATAAACATAAAATAGTACAGTCAGTTCGGACGTAGCACAGTGCTCATTGAATAAATGCACAGCTGAACAGATGAGTTTTGAGTCTAGATTTAAATGTAACTAATGTTTTAGCACAACCGATCTCTTCTGGAAGCTGGTTCCAACTGCGGGCAGCATAATGGCTAAAGGCGGACTCCCCTTGTTTTGTGTGAACCCTTGGTATTTTTAACTGACTCGAACCTAACGATCTGAGTGGTCTGTTAGGGTTATATTCAGTGAGCATATCTGTAATGTATTTAGGTCCTAGGCCAAAACAAGTAAAAGTACTTTAAAATCTATCCTAAATGTTACAGGAAGCCAGTGTGATGTGCTCAGATTTCTGGTTCTACTCAGAATCCTGGCAGCAGCGTTCTGGATGAGCGGCAGCTGTATAATGGTCTTCTTGGGAAGGCCGGTGAGGAGACCATTACAATAATCCACCCTGCTGGTAGTAAAGGCATGGACTAGTTTCTCCAAGTCTTGATTTGAGACAAAACATCTCATTCTTGCAATGTTTTTGAGATGATAGTATGCTGATTTAGTTACTGCTTTGACATGACTACTGAAACTAAGGTCTGTCTCCAGAATCACCCCAAGATTCTTGACTTGATTTTTAATTATCTGACCCCTAGAGTGAAGGTATCCATTCACCTTCAGAGCTTCATCTTTGTTTCCAAATGCAATGACTTCAGTTTTCTCCTTGTTTAATTGAAGGAAATTCTGGCATATCCAACTGTTAATTTCATCAATGCATTTGCAGAGGGAGACTATGGGGCAAAAATCATTAGGAGACAAGGCTAGGTAAAGCTGGGTATCATCAGCATAGCTGTGATTTTGGTTCTTTCTCATTATCTGACTTAGAGGTAGCATATACAGGCTAAACAGGAGCGGTGCAAGAATTGAGCCTTGTGGGGCTCCGCATGTCATGGACGTCCACTTGGACTTGTGCTCTCCTATACTCACATAATAACCTCTTCCTTCTAAGTATGACCTGAACCATTTGAGTACCATCCCAGAAAGCCCGACCCAGTTTTCCAGTCTTTCTATTAGTATGTTATGATTGACAGTGTCAAACGCAGCGCTGAGATCTAGCAGTACCAACACTGATATTTTTCGAATGTACTGTGATGCGCTCGGAAACCAGATTGAAAACTGTCTAGGTATTCATTTGAGTTTAAATGGTTGTTCACCTGATGAAAGACAACCTTTTCAATAATCTTACCTGTAAAAGGAAGATTTGATATTGGTCTGTATTTATTTAATACGAAGTTATCAAGATTATTCTTTTTTAGCAGTGGCTTAACAACTGCAGTTTTCAGAGAGTTTGGAAAAGTCCCAGAAAGAAGTAAGGTGTTCACCACTTCTAATAAATCTGTTTCCAAACAGTTTAACACACATTTAAAAAAAGATGTAGGAAGTGAGTCAAGGTCGCGGGTTGACGATTTGAGGTGCTGCACTGTTTCTTTCAAGATTTTGCTATCAATTGCTTGAAAGACAGACATAGTAACTGTTTTGTGAGGTTGTGTTATAAACAATAAACTGGAACTAATTGCAGTTTGGAACGCATGGAAGTGTAGACAATTAAAGTGTCTGAATCTGAGGCTGGAATAAAAAATTAGCACGGAGTTAAACAAAATCTAACCCTACTTAAGAGGCTCCGCCCCCTTGTCTTATACCTTAATCTCCATTTATTGAGACTTGTCCAAAATAGTAACCAAGAGACAGATGCTCCATTAGCATCATATAGAAGCCATAGCTCGCTATAGCTTAAAAGGCTCTCTGCTTACGACCCTGTGACTAGGGTTTGAGACGTGATGGATGGGCCTGTCTCCTCTGGACCTCTTCAGACGTCAATAAACGCCAAACCTGCATCACAAAACGATCTCTGTCTCACTCAGGCTCAGTGCTGCATTCTGTCCTGACGTCTACAGAGTGTAAGAAAACAAGCAGAAAGGTTCGAGGTGTCGGTCGTCTGTGAGAGGCGTTACGCACACACTATTAACCTCGCTATCTTCAGTCTGCCATTGTGGGCTGCTTTTGATTTTTAGTCCCATGAGCCCCAAGAGTGCCACGGTGCAATAATGGAAATTGGATTTCTCTTCACATGGCTGCGTGTCTGACTCCTCCACCCTCACCGAGGTCTATCTGTTAATCTACCTTAAGACAAGTCCTTCATTTGGCCACGGTGGGAGGAAGCTAAGAGAGTCGGGACTTCCTCGATTTAGAGACGAGTCTCAGGGGTGCTGAGGAAGACAAGGGCTTGGAGCGCTAGCGACTCTTATTAGCCTGTTGGCAGGGCGGCGTTAGGAAAAGCACACAGGAAGTCACGCTAAGTAAATATCACAGTGTGGGGCAAATCGAAGTGGGATCTCCATTTCAAACACAGACGAGTCTGGAATGTGTGAGGAGCCGTACAACAGAGCGATGAGGACTTTTAACTCCACAAAGGAGTGTGAGGAAATCACATTCATTACCACTCAACTACTCGAGTCCTGGAGAGAAAACCAGCATGCAGGAAGCTTTCTGCGAGTGAAAATAAACCGAGTGTAAAGGACATGATCGTCAGTTCATCACAATCGGATACAAGACTGAAAACACTGAAAACTCTCGCCTTCTAATGGCAGAGAATGTGTGTTAGTCATAGGAATGTATTTATAGAAAGATGACAAAACAACATAACAATAAGAACACAATAACAACAACAATAAAAACCGCACAATATTTGCAACAGCAAAACAACAACAACAACATAATAACAACACACCAACAACACAATAACAACAACAATAAAAACCGCACAATATTTGCAACAGCAAAACAACAACAACAACAACATAATAACAACACACCAACAACACAATAACAACAACAATGCCATAACAACACACCTATACTAACAACAACAATAACATCAACAATGCTACAAAAACAATAATAACCACATAATAACACCACCACCAACAACAACTTAATAACAATACAATAAACACAACAACAAAACTGCAGCAACAACACAACAGCAATTGCATCATTAAAAACACAATGAAAACAACAACAACACCCCAACAGCAACAATAACAACACAACACCAGTACAACAAACAGCACCACCAAGTACAATAGCAACAATACCAATAGAACAATAGCATCATCAACAACAATCACCACCACCACTACCACCAAAAATAACAAGGCAACAACACCAAACCAACAGCAATAACACAATAATACCGCCGCAATCACCACCAACAACAATAACACAAGAACAGTAACAATAGCAACACACAAACACTACTACAACAACCAACAACAATGTTATAGCAACAATAAAAACACTATAACAACACAACAGCAGCAAAAGCATCATCAACAACACAATAACAACAGCACAACAATAATTGCATTTACGACACCAACACCATCACACACAATAACAGCACAAAAACAATACTACTTATATTATTACTACTACTAACAATAAAAATAATAATAAACTCCTGTAATATTTATTTAATCTTTTTTTTAAAATGCTGAATAAATGAGTGTATAATTGAGATCTTCCCCTCGGTAACAGTGAGTATAAGTGCACTACCTCATGAATATTAAATGTAACTGTAATTGTAGTAAAAGCTGTTTAAGTAAATATTTTAACTTGACTGATTTTAACCTGGTTTATTGCTCACAGAGGTGTGTGTGTGTGTGTGTGTGTGTGTGTGAGAGAGAGAGAGAGAGAGAGAGAGCAGGATCGATGAAGCCAGTCGTGAGACAAACAGCACGCCGAACCCCAGAGAGGCCACAGGTTTAATTTGTTACACCGGCTGAATACAGTGACGTCTCAGGGCAATAAAGCAGATCAATAACGGATCGATTACATCATCGGCTCCGGGATGGACGCCTCGATCTGTCTGATCTTTAAAGGCCCTGAGGGTTCTCTTCAAAAGCCTTGAGGGTGCGAATCTCGAGGAACATCATTCGATTAGGTTTCAATTGAGAATGTCACAATGAGATTAGAGAGGCATTTTGGGATAAATGAGCGAGCAGGGCTACGCTCTGTCCTTCACAGATAACAACACATCAATAAAAGCTTTCATTTTAATATATTTCCTGACTTAGAGTGAGCTGGAAGAAGGAAATAGAACTCCACCGTGGGTCATTTTAATGACGTTTCTTTTGCAAACGTTGAGTTTTTCTGTCAGTTAAAGAGGAATTATTTAATTACAAGCAATAATGAGTCAGATACGAGCCATGTGGCATCTAAATGAAGGTTTTCAGGTTGCTCAAGATTTCTTTTCGGGAACGCCAACAGTGCCCCATGTAAACACCAAATCCACATACAAATCTGTGCCAGATGTGTCGAGTGTGACTAACATCACAGCTTGGTTTCAACATCTGGCTGGACGATCACCAGGTCCACTTTCTGCTCTCATCCCTCGACCCGCTTTCATCAACACTAAGATGTGGGTGTCCTTCTTTCAGAGAGTTTCGGATGAGCTCATCACCATCATGGTGGGAATGTGGGTTGTGATGAAAGTGGCGACGAGACTGAGATGGGGTTTGATATCCAGGGGCTCGGATCACATCAAACCCAGCTGTGCGACAAAAACACACTTTGTTTTTGAAAAGTAATCAGCAATATCTCCTTGGTGAAGAAGATATTTCACTATCCAAAAATTTAGCTTCATGCTTGTGTGTGTTAGTGAAGATGTAGCACGATGGGTCTCAAGAATGTTAGCAAGGCTGGTAGCAAGGAGAAAACAAAGCCACTTTCAGTTTCATTTTAAAATCCCAGGTTAAAATCTCACGACTGCCAAGTTGTGCCTGTTGGGCTCTTAAACAAGGCCCTCAACTGCTCACATGTGTAAATTTGTGTAAAATACAAATGTACTGTAAGTTGCTCTGGATAAGCGCATTTGCCAAATGCTGAAATGTAAAGGAGCCAGTGGCAAGAGAAATCAGAAATTAAGGTTAAGTGAGGTTCAATGCCTATTTATTTTATATTTTTCTTCATTTACATGTTTTTTAAAAATGTTTTGATAGTTTTTATATGCAAACATATGCTTATAGTGTTGGAAATTAGTAATATTGGTAATATTTTTGGGTGCCTGGAACAGATTTTCTGCATTTACATTAATAGGAAAATGCATTTCGTAATTTGAAATATCGCCTTAAGTTCATGTCTCCGGAATGTATTAAATTCATATGACAAGGTACCACGGTATTTAATTGGTTAGATGGAAAAAGAAGAGAGATCAATACTAGAATGTGGTGGTAATGCAACATAGTGGATGCCAAGAAGAAGAAGATCGCCTGGAAAACAAGATTATCGTTTACAAGTTACACAGTGTTTCAGTGTTTGTAAGATACCCTATGTAGTTTTTAATTCCTTAAAATTTTTAAGAAATACTGCTGCTTGAAACAAATCAGACAATAAATGTTAGTGATTCTGAATCAAATCGAATAAAAAAAAAAATTGAATACCCCAAAAATCAAACCTAATTGCTCTGGCTTACCTACTGTAATGTAAACTATGATATACAGGTCTACACACCAGACACAAATTAAATCACTACTTCTTCCTTATGAGCTGTATTTTTTCATAACGTCATTAAAAGAAATAAATAAAATACAAGTGTATAAAAGTGAGTTTAAACATTTCTAAAGAGGTTTTGGACCACGTGCACCATACCGGAGGACTGACACTTAAGCCTGGGAGCTTTTAGGAAATCACAATTAAACCTTGCTTTGCTCCTGGTGCTGGGATCTCACAGTGTAGCCGAGTAAAATACTAGCACAGAAAGCACAGTTACTGTACATATCGAGCACAAGTTTTAATGTGTCATACAAAAAAGACATTTGTGGATAAAATATATAATGATCAAATAAATCTGCCTGGATTATGCAGAAACGTACCATCTGTTAATGGGCCAATGGACATCAGATATGAAAACAGGCACTCACTGACGTCACTGGGAGCTCAGCAAGTTAAGGCTCAACAGGAGGTCGGCGGTTCAAGCCCCAGTTCCACCAAGCTGCCATACAGTAGTTGGGCCCTTTAGCAAAGCCTTTAACCATGTCTGCTCCAGCAGTGCTGTATCCTGGCTGACCCTGTGCTCTGACCCCAGCTTCCTAACATGCTGGGATACGCAACGAAAAGAATGTGAATGTATATCTGATAAATAAGGACTTCTTCTTTAGCTACTAGGAATCGGGAGTCACCAGGAGATAACCTGAGACTTTATGATGCTGATTCAAATTGTATTGTGATTCTATTATAGGACGCTGTGCTGCCTGCCAGTGTGTGGACAGTTTAGAGAGCCCCACCTGTAGGATTACAGAGGAACGGTGACCTTTTACCACCACAAATGCAAAAATATATAAATAATAAAATCTATTTTGGAGTCAATGTGCCGGTAATGTTGCCCATCTTCAATAGCTTCCCAAAGTGAGATTGGTTATGATTGGTGCAATAAAAGACTTCATAACAATAGGAACATGAATTGTAAGGAGTGGAATCAATGAATGTTTGGGTAAATCATGGTACGTTTGGTGTGTGGTGTTTGTTGTGGCGTTTTTGGAGCCTTCAAAAATTCCAGGAATGCCATGGCCCGAATCTTCCTGGCGATCCATCAGGTAAAACACAGGGAGATAGGATTCGTATTCATATCCATTCCACACAAACATCACGAACATTTACACAGCCTATAAATAGCGTCTTCATTTTTGGCCTTTTTCAGGCAAAGTGCTGAGGAACGAAAAACGTGCAGAGGGAAAAATCAGGCAACGCTCCCGTACATGGACATGTTTAAAGGATTACATCATTTTACAGCCCGATGTGCTTTCTAACCAGACCAGAGAGCAAAAGGAAAAAAATGAGAATGAGAAGAAAAAAAGTATTAAAAGAACCCACTCTGATTACCTGCCCAAGTGCGACCTGATGCGACCTCGACTTAAAACAATATGGCTCTTATGCATATATAAACGTATGTATATAAATGTCCATCCTGCTAATTTAGTCTCTGTTGATTCAGGGTCGATTCAGGTTATTTCGAGCCCTGAAGAAGGACGAGAGACTGCACAGGATGTGAGGCCCCTGGTGCTGGTGCTGTGGTCCGTCTGGGGAAGTTATGATCCTGTTCTGCTTTACATAAAAAGAAAGAGGAAAAGAAAGAAGAACTGCATAAAACCCAGCCGACACGCAGTGCAGGATTAAAAATAGCTCTGCAAATAAAAGCTTTGCTCGCCAGGATTCTAGGTTTTTCTCCAGAAGTGTACTGTACTTCAGTAAAAGAAAAAGAAAAGAAAAAAAAAAAAAACGCTGAACGCTTTTACAGATAGAGTCTGACTTTGTTCTTTTTTTTTATACTAAGGTACGGCTTGTTCATTGATTCAAACGTACAAATCACTTTCTTAGCTTTCTCATCTTACTTGCTGATTGTGTGATGCCTCAAAAACACTCCAAATAGAAGCATGGTCCTGTTGTACCTATGTGTGCACTGTGATGTGGTGAGGATGTAAGGGTGTGATTAGGGTCTAACACATACATACACAGAACAATTTAACCCTAAATGGATAACAATGATGACATGCCATGATTTAATTACTTGTCTTCTGGTGCCAGGTCCAGCTCAAATACCTTCCCGTGATGCCACACTACGAATTATTTTATACAGTTAAATTTTTATTATTAATATTTACAATCATTATTTAATAAACATTTAAGTAAAAAAAAATGAAAGAAACACGAAAAAACACCATAAAAGGCAAAATATCTGCATGTCAATAAAACATTGTTTTGTAGCAAGTAATATACATAGCAAAGCATCTCTCTTTATCTAAATATATATTCCTTTTTTATATGTGTTTATACTTATATTTCCACATATTATATTAATATTTCTATAAGCATGGATTCGTAATAGAATCAGTGTCGCAGATTTCTAAATGTTGATCCTTTAAGGCGTTTTTTAAAAAAACCTCAAACTTATTTCACAGTTTCATCAAACCATGTTGTTTTCAGGTTTTTCAGATCACATTCGTTTACAGGACTGCCTAGGCACAAAGGAAGGGGCGGGGCTTAAAATGCTTACACTGAAGTTGTACATACAGATAGTACAGGTACGTATACAGAGAAAAAGTGCAGAGTGTCAGTTTTATAGAGAAAGAAACACCTACGGTACCCACTTAATACATACACTAACAAAAACCATATTCTACACATTGGTTTAAAAATGTTACCAATCCAGAAGCGCTCTCAGGTTTGAGCTGAAGATTTTAATAAAGTAAAAGTAAAAAAAAAGAAAAAAAAAGGGCTCTCCTGCTTAATTGGGTTAAAAAAACAAACAAACAAAAATATGTTCATTATAAAACATGTTTGACTAAAATGTTAAAACCTATATTAGCAACAAAAAAAAAAAATAGAAACGAAGAAATAGAAACAAAAAGTAGGTAAAGTGAGCCGTGAATTTAACAAATAAATTAATCTAATTAATCTATCAATTAATCAATTCATGCACTAAAATGTTTAATTTTAAATTATGTAAAATTAACTTAAAAAATAACAAAAAGACATCTTTGTATTATTTTTTTTATTTACTCGTGATGTGGCTCAAAACCAAAAAAAAACAGCTTTTCCTAAAAAATAAAATAAATATAGAACTGACAAAATTCATGTGACGTGACAAAAAAAAAAAAAAACAGTTTTGTGCAAATCTCAATGTGCAAAAACATTAAAACAAAAAAAGAGGCATTTCTTATATGATCCACAAAAACAAATGCCCAGGTTGACACACAGTCAAAGAAAAGATTCATAATTATAAAAAACACCAATTTGTTCATTAATTCAATAAAAATAAAAACCATTACAAGGGCTTTACTGAGCTGCAGTTCAATACGCATACACACACACATGTGCTCTCCCTCAGGGATGTTGCGTACAGTTTGACGTGAAGCATGAACCTACGTAAAGCGTGTGTGTCATTCCACTTGTTTATCAGAGATGTTTATCAGAATAGTTTACAACAGAAGACGATTATAGTTAAAACTGTACATGGGTGGTTTTGGGGCTGTTGTTTTGTTACACATCTGTGATCAGGATACTGTGAGAGAAATTTGTAGCTTGCTGGTTTAAGACACTGAGTCGTGTGAAGCTGTTTCCGCTCAGACAAGAACACTGAACGTGAGGGAAGAGTGCGAGAGATGAAGCGTATTTAGAGCGGCTCCTCTCATGCAGGTCTCCAACCAAGAGTCGTATTTTCAAAGAATCTGAATGCTGAATGGCTGACCGGCTAATTAGATGCTAACACACAGTTTTGGGAAATTTTTCTCTACTCTCAAACAAATACAATTATTTTGCTCTTGTATTAATTTCATGAAAATAAATAAAGTTTGTAAATGTACTTAACTCCATTAATAAGATTGACATGAACATACCAGTTTTTGCCATTATTTATTTTTGTTCAACTTCTTCGAGAGGAAATTCCTAATCCTTAATTTAAATATGTGATTTTCCTTTTATTAATTATTTGTTTTTAGTGTAGAAGATTTCGAGCTCTATAATTAGGTCTTAAACCTCTGAAACCACTAAGACAAAATAAAAAACAATCGTAATCAGTGGCTTTAGTAGATGATTTAACATATTGATTAAGTTCATGCCCTTAATAATTTGCTTTTGACTATAACTGATTAAATTGCCACTATAGAACGTTTCCTAAGTGTGAATAAATACAGCAACAACGACTACCAAATAAAAAAGGCAAAATGTTAATCTACCAAAAAATTGGTGTGATGAAAGAAAAAAAGGATCTAACTTTAAATCTAAATTTAGGCCAAATTTTTTAATCTAATAAAAATCTAATCTAACAAAAAAAAATTTAACCTGAAATGAGAACTATTTCAACCAAAAATGCTAAATGTAACAAAAATTGAGCAAAAACAAAAATCTAACGAATAAATAATAAAAAAAAAAAATTAATCTAAAAAAAATTGAGTCTCATTAAATAATTAAATTTAAAAATAATCCAACAAAAAAAATAAATTAACAAAATGGAATCTAAAAAGTGTCTAATGTAACAAAAAAAATTTTATTTAACAAGAAAATCTAATCTAACACATTTTTTAGACAGCACAAAAAAACCCAACAATAAAATCATGCTAAAAAAAAATCAGTCTGATGATGTGCTTCCGTCCGATGCCCTTCATAAGGATTGTGTAAATCTGTTTTTGATTTGTTAACTGAACTGCAGATCCACTGGTTACACAAGTAAAGGTAACAGTGTTTTCTCAAAAGCGATGTTACGCAGCTTTGTGCACGAGTTCGCGTTGTAGTTTTCTGCTACGTCACCGAGCAGCATAACCCACATGGACAGAAGAGCTGTCCGCTCTCTTTTGCATACACGACCACACAGATACCCATGAATGACAGCTGGCACCATTATTGGCAGGAGCGAGACTCTGCCCCTCCGACCCAGGGGCGTGGTCTGTTTAGTGCTAATGGCATTACTGGAGTTTGACCATGTGACCTTCAGGTGATGCGCTAAAAGCTTCTCAATTTTATCATTAGAATTATTTTTTTCTGACATTATTTATCATCACTGCATCAGCAAATGACGGTTAATGTTTTATGTGACTGATGGACCCCGCCCCTTCACCTAATGGTTTAAGCATTAGCACTAAGACTCTTTGTGAATACGACTCGTGAAGTCTGAACGTTTTGATTCTCACACACTGAGCATGCTCACTACCACTCCTCTGGCATCTCACTCAGAGAACACACTCTGACTCCTTTCATCCAGACTCACACTGGCAGGCCTGGGACCTTTTCTTTCCACCTGGAGCAACGTTACAGCTCAAGACATGGCTGGAGATGTCACTTCCTGTCAGCTGGTTTGACCGGGACGATGGAACAGGATCACTGGAAAAGACAAAGAGAGGAGAAAACTGAAATCTCATGCAGAGTACACGTGTGCACGACGTGAATAAACGAAAACGTGAAAATAAAACCCTGTGACCTTAGGACTAAACTGAGGGGAAAAGTGCATGTGTGTGTGTGTTTGTGTGCATCCACCAGGGGCTGCTTACCACTCTGTAGTCTGAAGCGAAGGTCACTCCTTTAGCCGCTCGATCCTGAGAGCCGTTACTACTGCCGCTAACTGAGTTCTTCCTCATAATACCTGGGAGAGAGAGAGAGAGAGAGAGAGAGAGAGAGAGAGAGAGAGAGATAGTACTCACTATAGAAAAGATACAATTCATTAATATTAAGCTCTTCCTCTCTTTTTCCTTCATCTCTTTCCATTTTCTGTCTTTCTTTCTTTCTTTTTTTCTTCCCGGCAGGTTAGGTGTAAATTTTTTTGGACATGATATAATAGTGTGTGTGTGTGGGTGTGTGTGTGCGTGCACATGCGTGTTTATCCATTCTCTTATACACACACTTGTATGTGTGTGTGAGAGAGTGTGTGTGTAAGTTTGTGCACTTATGTGTGTGTATTTTTGAGTGTGTGTGTGTGTGTATATGTGTGTGAGTGGATGTGTGTGTGTGTGAGAAAGAGTGTTAATACACACGTGTACGTGTACAGTATGTGTGTGTGGCTGAGTGTGAGCGCATATGTGTGCATGTGTGTGTATTTTTGAGTTTGTGTGTGTGTTTGTATGTGTATTTTGAGTACAGTAAGTGTGATAGTGTGTATGTGTGTGTATTTTTGAGTGTGTTTGTGTGTGGGTGTGTGTGTGTGTGTATATGTGTGTGAGTGGATATGTGTACAGTATGTGTGTGTGGGAGAGTGTGAGTGTGAGCGCATACAGTAAGTATGCATGTGTGTGTATTTTTGAGTGTGTGTGTATTTTTAAGTGTGTGTGTGTGTGTGTATGTGAGAGTACAGTATGTGTTAGTGTATGTGTAAAAGTGTGCATGTGTGTATATGCATATATTTGTGTGTGTGTGTGTGTGTATGTGTGTGTGTGCATGTGTGTGTGTATGTGTGTGTGAGTTATGAGTGTGTGTGTATGCTTGTGTCTGTGTGTGTGTGTGTGTGTGTTTGTGCATGTATGCGTGTATATATGTGTATTACCTGCAGGGGGCAGAATGTCGAGTCTCTGAAGGCTGTTCCTGCGTGAGGACGGAAAGCCTCCACTCTTGGAGAGACGTCGCTGTCGGCTGGACAACATGGCCGCCGGAGACACGATGCCCGGGGGAGGGACTTTTCCCATCTTCTCATACAGCTCCTCAATCTCTCGCTTCTGAGACGACTGCAGAGCCTGGACCTCCCCAAGGTGTCTTCGAGAAAGAGAGACAGACAGAGAACGAGAGAATTATATATTTAAAAAAATTGATTCACGCACTCCTCCTTCATGCGATTCATTTATTTATTTTTACTTGTTTGTTTCTTTCATTGTGTCTGTCTGTCTGTCTGGTGTTTATTAATCTTCCTTCCTTCCCTACCTTTCACGGAGTTCCTGTAGCTCCTCCCACATGTCCTCGTTGTCACTCTCTGTCTCGTCGCTGCTGGCGTACGAGGTGCTGCGTGTGTAGCTAATCCACGGCTGGCTCACGTTTCCGATCACTTTT